>NC_143069.1:20895757-21047272 GCF_052426305.1 Pelodiscus sinensis | reverse complement strand
GGTGCGCCGGCCCCGGGCGCGCGGTGCTTGGGGGGAGAGCGCCGGTCCCGGGCGCGCGGCGCTTGGCGGGGGCCCGGCCCTGGGCGTGCGGTGCTTGTGGGGGGGGGGGCGGCCCTGGGAATGTGGCTATGGGGGGGCCCCGCCCGGCAATGTGGCTATGGGGGGGTCCCCGCCCCCAGGTGCACAATGGGGGTCCCCGCGCCAGGGCGCCCTGCGGGCAAACGGCCACGCCCCTTGGCGCCGGGAAACCTCAAATGGTTGGGGACCACTGAATTAGGAGAAGCCATTGGCTGCCTCCCCTGCCCCGCCCCATTCCTTCTTTTACATTCCCCTGCTCCCATGGGGGTCACGCTGCCCCCCTTTGAGAGCTGATGCTGAAAAGTGCTGGGAAAGCTCGGGGCGATTATCTGCCTGACCCCGGTGAATAGGAGCTGGCAAAGGCCCTGAAGTGTGACAGACCCTGGAGCTGTGACCGGCCCTTTCACCCAGCAGGATGTGCCGAATGCCCCAGAGGACCAAGGGATGGTGGGCGTGGCACTTCAAGCACACCTTGATTTTCTTCTGTCAGGGCTGGGGCATCGGACCGTCCAGGCTGGGTTCCTGTGATTTCCCGCGCGTGCTGGGCGGATGGTTTCCTGTCCAGTGCAGACTGCCGCTGGTGCGGGACCTCTGCATATAAATGCTGGGTAAGTCCTGGTGGGTTTTTAATGGGCAGTGTCATGTGGTTTGGTAACTCAGGGTGCCCCTGTATAAAACTATGGTACGCCCACATCTTGAATACTGTGTACAGCTGTGGTCTCCTCACCTCAAAAAAGATATTTTGGCCTTGGAAAGGGTTCAGAAAAGGGCAACTAACATGATTAGGGGTTTGGAACGAGTCCCATATGAGGAGAGGTTAAAGCGATGGGACTTTTCAGTTTAGAAAAGAGGAGACTGAGGGGGGATATGATAGAGGTCTATAAAAACATGAGTGGTGTGGAGAGGGTGAATCAAGAAAAGTGATTTATTAGTTCCCATAATAGAAGAACTAGAGGACACCAAATGAAGTTAATGGGTAGCAGGTTTAAAACTAATAAAAGAAAGTTCTTCTTCACACAGGGTGTAGTCAACCTGTGGAACTCCTTGCCAGAGGAGACTGTGAAGGCTAGGACTATAACAGGATTTAAAGAAAAGCTAGATAATTTCACGGAGGTTAGGTCCATAAAAGGCCATTAGCCAGGAGATAGAAATAGTGTCCCTGGCCTCTGTTTGTGGAAGGCTGGAGAAGGATGGCAGGAGACAAATCGCTTGATCATTGTCTTTGGTCAACCCTCTTTGGGGCACCTGGTGCTGGCCACTGTCAGCAGACAGGCTACCCAGTACTGCCGTTCTTATGTTAGGGTTCTTGGTTGGGGCACAGGGCAGAGCCCATCGGTTCAGAGCTGCTAAGAGCAGAGTTATTTGCACTTACGTCCCAGCCAGACTCCCTCGTATCCCCTAACACAGGGCTGGGGGGATCCTTTTTTGGGTCGGGGGCCTTTTTTGGGCCTTGTAGGATCTGAGCAAGGACGGCAGAATTTGATGCAACAACAATATGCATTTCTAGAGAGATTTTCCTTTTTAAATAATTTTACTAACTCTCTGATTCAAATATAAGCCATTATTAGCCAATAATTATATTTTTTCTATCCCTATTAGAGCACAGACAAATAGGAGAGTGGAAATAACCTGATTTATTTAAAAGATTTTAACCAGGTTCTTTCATGGAAAAAAATTAAAGATCCAGCATTGTACAGATCACTCTGCTGAGATGTGAGCCAAATGACTTAAAGCAGAATTCCAATATTACTTCTCTTTTTTGAAAGTTTTCTCACAAACTCCTCAAAATATCTGCCTCCACCTAGTGGTGTGGGTTTGTTATTTATATTCCCTGTTGTAGAAATACATCAAATTATACTCCGCATGATTCTATGATTCTATCTGTAGGGACAGGGATAATCCTGGGAAGAGGCTCTTTTTTCCTTCACTACTCTATAGAGGTTCTTATACTGCTTGTTGTCAGCAAGACATGAGAAGTCATTCTTCCACTCTACTCTGCGCTGGTTAGGCCTCAGTTGGAGTATTGTGTCCAGTTCTGGGCACCACATTTCAAGAAAGATGTGGAGAAACTGGAGAGGGTCCAGAGAAGAGCAACAAGACTCATTAAAGGTCTAGAGAACATGACCTATGAAGGAAAGCTGAAAGAATTGGGTTTGTTTAGTTTAGAAAAGAGAAGATTGAGGGGGAACATGATAGCCGTTTTCAGGTATCTAAAAGGGTGTCATAAGGAGGAGGGAGAAAACTTGTTCATCTTGGCCTCTGAGGATAGAACAAGAAGCAATGGGCTTAAACTGCAGCAAGGGAGATTTAGGTTGGACATTAGGAAAAAGTTCCTAACTATCAGGGTAGTCAAACACTAGGGCTGTGTCTAGAATGCATCCTTTTTCCGTAAAAGGGACGCAAATTAGACACATCGCAATTGCAAATGAGGTGGGGATTTAAATCCCCCCTGCTTCATTTGCATAAACATGGCTGCTGCTTTTTTCCGGCTCGGAGCTTTGCCGGAAAAAAGCGCCAGTCTAGACGCGGATCTTTGGGAAAATAAAGCCTTTTCCATAAGATCCCTTATACCTCTTAAAAAAAGGAATAAGGGATCTTTCGGAAAAGGCTTTATTTTCCGAAAGATCCCCATCTAGACTGGCGCTTTTTCCGGCAAAGCTCCGAGCCAGAAAAAAGCGGCAGCCATGTTTATGCAAATGAAGCGGGGGTATTTAAATCCTCGCTTCATTTGCAATTGCGATGTGTCTAATTTGCATCCCTTTTACAGAAAAAGGATGCAGTCTAGACACAGCCTGGAAGAAATTGCCCAGGGAGGTTGTGGAATCCCCATCTCTGGAGATATTTAAGAGTAGGTTAAATTAATGTCTATCAGGGATGGTCTAGACAGTATTTGGTCTTTCCATGAGGGTAGGGGCCTGGATTCGATGACCTCTCGCGGTCCCTTCCAGTCCTAGTATTCTACGATTCTATGATTCTTTTCATCCATAAACATTTTTACAGACAAAGGGAACGTGATGCAATTGACCTGGCCTTGGGATCCCCTCCTGGAGGCCCTATGGTCTGACCATACCCTAGAGACACAATAGAAAAGTCCTCCAGACAGACTGGAGTGGCTGTGGGAGAAGCAACCAATCAGGGCCAGGAAAGTCCTATAAAAGCAGCGGAAAGACCAGTATCAGTCAGTGTCTCTGGAGGCCACAAGGTATGCAGAACCAGGAGACAGGCTGCCTGAGAGAGTGGCAGCACTGCAGACAGCTCCTTGGCTATGTCTAGACTGAAGGCTTCTTTCGAAAGAGGCTCTTTCGAAAGATCGCGTCTAGACTACAATACGCGGATCGAAAAATCGATCCGCTTTTTCGAAAAAGAGAATTCAGACTGCTGGACGCTCTTTCGAAATTGAAAGCCACCCGGAACTGCTTCTGCCAGGGCATGGGGGCAGCATTTCCTTCCGGGTGCTGCCTGCCTGCCCTTTGCAGAGACGCGTGGTGAGAGGGACACTCCTGAACACCCGTTGCTCTGCTCCTGCAGCTGCCTTTGCTGTCCCTCGAGGAAGTAAGCAAGGCATTGCAGTGCTGCTTTGGAGTGCTCAGCTTCCTGGGACACCCCAGCAGCTTTTTTCTTTTGAGGTTTTTCGCTTTGAGACCCTTTTTTTTGGCATGGAGCCAGAGCTGCCCCTGGGCAGGCGATGGCCCCACACCACCATACTGCAGCTGTTGCTGCATCTGCATGACACTGTCATGAGGCTACTTCCCGAGCTGGACCCAGACCAGAGGTACGAGGGGCTCCTCTGTCAAGCAGCCGCACTGCCCTTGCCTCCAAACTTTTTCGTGGACAGGCGTGTTTGGAGGTTTGACACCAGCTCTGACTGGTGGGACCGGCTCGTGATGGAGATCTGGGATGACCAAGACTGGCTACGCAATTTCCGGATGCGAAAGACCACTTTCCAGGAGCTCTGTACCTGGCTCGCCCCTGCTCTGCAACGGCAAGACACCCACCTGCGGCCCGCCATCCCCCTGGAAAAGAGGATCGCCATTGCCCTCTGGAAGCTGGCAACCCCCGACAGCTACCGCTCCGTGGGACACCAATTTGGCGTGGGCAGGTCTACCGTAGGATCCATCCTGATGGAGGTAAGTCATTGTCTGGGGACAGTCACAGTTTGGGGTGGGGGGAAGGGAGACTGTCAGGCCGGCTTTGCTGCCCTCGGCTTCCCGAATTGCGGAGGAGCGCTCGATGGGACACACATTGCAATCCGTGCACCGCCCCATCGAGCAGCCCAATTCATCAACAGAAAGGGCTACTTTTCTATGGTCCTCCAGGCCCTGGTCGACCATCGTGGCCAGTTTTCGGACATTTGTGTTGGGTGGTCAGGGCGGGCACACGATGCCCGCATCTTCAGGAACTCGTACCTCTACCGGAGGCTTCAGGCAGGAACATTTTTCCCGCATCGTGAGTTTGCGGTTGGGGATGTGCACATGCCGGTGTGCATACTGCCTGATGCCGCCTATCCCCTGATGCCGTGGCTGATGAAGCCCTACACCGGCCACCTGGATGCGAGCAAGGAGCAGTTTAATGCTCACCTTAACCGGGTTCGCAACCAGGTGGAATGTGCGTTCGGACGTTTAAAAGGCAGATTCCGGTGCTTGCTCACACGCCTCGACATGGGGGAGAGCAACATCCCTGAGGTGGTGGCCACGTGTTGCGTTCTCCATAACCTGGTGGAGAGGAAAGGGGATGCCTTCCTACCAGGGTGGGGTAGAGGTGCTGATGGCCAGGAGAGGCACTTTGCCCAGCCCTGGACAGCTGCCATCCGCCAGGCTCACCGGTCTGCTGTTGGCATCCGGGAGGCCCTCCGGGAGCAATTCTCCAGTGGAGGCCACTGACTCTACTTAGGGGCTTCTGCCTGGGGACTGGGCCCTGGCCCAATAGAAGCTTCCCTCCACAACCCATCTCCTGACCCTGTTTGGACACATCAGTAACACCAGGGTGTGTTGCAAAACAAAATGTTATGTTTAATGTTTGTACATATTCTCAAACAATAGTATAAATGTAGCAAACATAACACATTTTTTTTCATTTTTGTTGTTGAAAACACTATTTACAATAAAGAAACATTTTGTTGAACCCTTTGTTTGTGCTTTAACTGGGGTGATGGGGGTGCTTGAAACCTGGAGTGGGGAAGGGGACTGGAAACCTGGAGGGGGGAAGGGGACTGGAAACCTGGAGGGGGGAAGGGGATCAGGTTGCACGGTGGTTGCCAGATTTTCCTCTCCTGCCTGGGCCTCGTGTTTGGGGTGCTCCACGGCTACGGGATCGGGTGGTGCACCTGTCGGTTGGCTGGCTGGGGTGCTCTTGGGACGTGGAAGCCTGGGGGAGAGGAGGGCCAGGGGGAGAGAGGGGCTGGGGAGCTGGGGGGGCTGGGGGAGAGGGAGGTCCAAGGAGGGAAAGGGATGCTGTTGTGGAAGGGGGGTTTAGTGGGGTGGGGTCATGGGGTGCTGGAGGAGCAGGACCAGGCACAGGAGCAGGCAAGCCTCAGACCTCCCTGAGAGTGGCACAGAGGGACGTGCTCTGCAGGACCAGCTCGTCCATGAGCCGGTCACGCCAGCGATCCTCTGCCTCCGCCCTCTCTCTGAGGATGGAGTTCAGCTCTTGCACGGCCTCCACGTGCTGCCTGAGGATGTCCGCATAGACACGCCTGTGTCTGCGGCTCCCATGTCCCCGAGATGGAGATGGAGGTGGGGCTGGGGTGCTCTTCCACGGCTGGTCCGGCTGTGGAGGAAAAGAAGAACACACAATCAGTCCTAAAAACTGGACTCTGTAGCACTTAAAATACTAACAGGATGGTTTATTAGGGGATGAGCTTTCCTGGGCCAGACCCACTTCCTCAGATCAGAGTAACACGGCTACATTTCTATCACAATCAGTCATGTGTGCAACAGCTGTCCAAAAGGGCATGCCCTCTCCCTTGAGACAGGGGAATCAGACATTCTGAAGGTTACACTGTGTGTGTGTGTGTGACCTGCGCATCAGCCTGAGCATGACAGGTTTCCCTTGTGCATCACCCACTGTGCACCCACCCACCTACCTCCCCCCCCCCCCGGGTGTGACACAACCTCACTGCACTCACCTGCTGCTTCCTCTCCTGCACCAGATGATGCCTGGGAGGCCTCTGGGGTCTGGGTGACTGGCTCCAGGGTGAGGGTCGCCGTCTCCTCACTGTCCTCCTCCTCTGGGACCATGTCCCCGTCTCCAGACTGCTCTGGGTCCTGCTCGGGAGCGTCCACCATGGGGTCTGCCAATCCAGACTGTACGAACCGCCGTGGTGTGCGTGCTTCTCCACTGCCACCCAGGATCTGGTTCAGCTCGGGGTAGTAGGGGCAGTAGTGGGGGGCTGCCCCAGAACGGGAGCTCTCCTCCCTGGCTTTGACGTACCCCTGGCGCAGCTCTTTTACTTTGGAGCGCACCTGGTCCTGGGTGCGGGGGTAGTGGCCCTTCTGGGCCAGGGCTTCAGCCAGGCGGCCATAAATATCTGCGTTTCGCCGCCGGCTTTTGAGGGCCTGTAAGGCCTCCTCCTCTCCCCAGAGCTCCAGCAGGCTCTTGATCTCTGCGCCAGACCAGGATGGTGCCCGGCGTTTGGAGCCCTTGGCTGGGTCCCCAGAAGGCTCTCTGGAAGGGCCAGGACGCTCTTGGGGCTGGGACATGCTGCAGCAAAGTAGCCGTGTGCTCTGGCTCCTTCTCTGCAACAAGTGGCTGTGAGGGTGCCTGTCCTTTAAGGAATGGCTGCAGCCAGGAACCACAGACATGCAACCCATGGCCCAGATTGTCCACCAGGGCTTCTTCCTGGAGGCCAATACTTTCGAAAAAAAGGGCTCCCCCCGTCCACACTCACTTACTTTCGACGGATCTCCCTCGAAAAAGGCGTTCTTCCTCGTAGAATTAGGTGTACCGCCGTCGAAAGAAAAGCCGCGTTCTTTCGATTTACTTTCGAAAGAACGCGGCTTGAGTCTGGACGCAGGGGAAGTTCTTTCAAAAAAAGGCTACTTTTTTCGAAAAAAACCCTGAGTCTGGACACAGCTCTTGTGAAGAGCTATTGGCGAGTGCTGGACTGTGATGGGACTTTGAAATAAAGCCCAGAGGTAAGGGTAAAAATGCTGTATTTTGGTGGGGTAGCTCTGGGGACACCACTCTCTTTGAGTGGGGAACAAACTTGAAAGGACATAAGAGAGCTAACCAAGATAGGCTCCGATTAGATGTGTACCCTGGAAGGGGTTTTGATGAGCACACACAATGAGTGAGACTCGGCCAGAGACTGTGTCACCGAAGTCAGACAAGAGAGTGCAGGCACATGTGCTTAGCCAGAAGGGGTACTCAAGAGAGGTGAATGCTGCTCTGTTACAGAGAGCAGTCCAATATTGTCATTAATTCCTGTTCATGGCTTGTTCCTTCATTAAAACCAGTTGTGTCTCTGCATATGATGTCCTTTGTGGACCCCGGGTGAGGTGAAGGGACATGGCTTCGCGCATAAGGGGTGTGGCACTTCCTCCCTCCGAGCTACCCAAAGTGCGTGGTGCTCCAGCAGCAATTGATAGGGTCTTGGGCTCTGGCTGCTGCTGCATTAGCAGCAGCCCTTATTGGAAAACTTGAGAGCCCCAAGCCCTCTCTATCCCTTCCCCCAAATCCCACTCCTGCTTCACCCCACTGGGTACTGAGACTAGGGCCAGGACACTCTGCTTCCCGGCCACCACCATAGTGAAGTAGAGCAACCCAGCTGGGAGATGGTGGAGCACAGTAGGCTGTTGGTTGTTCCAGGTCCCACCACTGTGGTGTGTGCTTGGGGGCATGACCCCCTCTGACTGCCCTGTGCTAGATTTTCCCAGATAATTACCTGGGCACCATGGGTCCCATCCATCTGATGGTTGAGGCATCCACTGTGGGGCCTGGACAGCTCGGAGAGGCCTATATAACCGTGTCTCGCATGGGCCAATACAAACTGCCTCCTGTGTTGCATCATTTAATGAAGCATGTCTTGTACACAGGCAAGACTAGGAAGAGCTGACAATTAGGCTTACCGTTTTTCCCAACTGGATGGACTGGACGCCATTTACAGCAATGGTGTCCCATCCCTCTGGTCAGGAAAGATGATAACCCTAAGCTGACTCAATGCAATGGTAGCCACGTCAGGTGACAGAACAGTAGCACAAAAGAGTGGCAGGGGAAACTCAAAACAATATTTTTTTTAAAAAAAGAGAAAATTGAAAGTTTCAGCAACAAGACAAAAAACAGGAGAAAATGACTCAAGTGGAGAATTAGGCGGGAGTGAGGGAGTGTCATGTCTTTCTTAGTATACCTGCGGGGCAGGAAACCCTATTCAGACCTAAAGGGCAGACACCAAGTCTAAGGGCCTTATGCCCAGAACCTCAGAGGTATTTCGACTCTTAGGGTATGTCTACACTGCAGTGTTTTTCCAGAATAACTGCCGTTAGTCCAGAAAAAAATACTTGCGTCCATACTGCTATTGCATTCTTTTGACAAAAAGTTGAAAGAACCAAGGGGTTCTTTCACGAGGAAGACGTCTTTGTCTGAAAGAGCAGAAGAGGGAGTTCTTTTGAAAGAAGAGGCCTCCAGGAAATAGCACAGGTGCCCTGGTGGCTACTCCGTCCAAACTAATCAGATCTCTATAGTCCCTGTCTCCGGCCAGCTCTTAAAGCTGCAGGCACCTGGGACAACACTTGTGGCAGGGGGCTGGCCCAGAGAGCTGCACCTCACTGCGTGGCTGTGACTGCCACACTAATTGGGACCCATGGCCCAGCCACAAGCCTCCTGAGACCTCTCTGGCCCTCACAGGGAGCATGACCAGGGCTCCCAGGACTCAGCCAGAGTCCCAAAGAGGTTTGTGCCATAGTGGTCCGGGGCAGAGATCCTGGCCTTCCTGTAGGTGTGGGGTGAGCAGGAGATCCTGCAGGATCTCGGCTCCCAGTGGCACAACGCCGACATATACGGTCGGATGGCCGAGGCTCGGGCCACAAGAGGCCACCACTTCCAGAACCTCATACAAGTATGGAGCAAAGTGAAGGAGCTCTGCCAGGGCTATGCGAGGGCAAGGGAGCACAGCTCTCTCTCTGGGGCAGGACCCCACTCCTAGCCCTACTACGCTGAGCTCCACCACATCCTGGGGGGTGGTTCAGCCCCTTCCTCACCCCTGGTGGTGGACTTGGGGCTGGAGATGCTCATCTTTGCCAACCCAGGGCTCCCAGGCCAGGAGGAGGAAGAATCCGACGACGAGCTGGAGGAGGAGGAGGAGACAGCCAGCACAGTCACCCTCACCCTCAAGCCCGTACCCCAGGGCCTGGATGTCTTACACGCATTCTCTGAGGACGGGGAGGAATCATCAGGTGAGTGCTCTGTTTTTCACACACACAGGGAAGGGAAGGCGGGCGCAGAGGGGATGGGATGCAATCGTCGCTTGGTCATCTTGGCCTGGATATTGTGCTACACTCCGTGCACGTGGAACTACATGCAGTGCCAGTCTGCAACATGCAGCCCCAGGAGGCAGCCCCAAAGCACCTCCAGGCAGGGCCAGCCCGAGCCCTTTGGCACCCTGGGCCCAGGCATGCGGCGCCACCCCCAGGTGCAGGGTGCATGCGTGGGCCTGCCCCCCAGGGCGCTCGGCGCATGCTCGAGCTGGTCTCGGCCACTGGCGCGGAGCCCGGGGCCGCCCCCAGGGTGCACAGCACATGCGCTGCCCAGCCTGGTCCGGCCAGCGCTGCTGGCACGCACGCTGGGCCGTGCAGGGCCCCGCAGCCATGGGTGGAAGGGTGCTGTTGGCCAGCGCCGCGGGGCCGGCGCTGCGGGATCCGGGCACGTGGCTCCTGATGGCAGCTGTAAGGGACGCCATGCACCCCTTACAGCTGCCATTAGGCGCCCCTCATCGGCTGGCGCCTTGGGCAGCTGCCCGGCTCACCCATGCCTCCATCCGGCCCTGTCCCCAGGGTCCTGTTCACGGGCTCTGGGGAGGCCACACACACATCTGACCCCTGTGGGAGATGCCCTCCCACCACTAACCACTGCTGGAAGCAGGCTGGGGACAAGGGCACACACATGGCTGCACACAGACTTAGGAGTGCCGCACACGACACACGGGAATGCCTGCACACTTGAGGCACCACCCACTTCCACGGACAGCGCTGGCAGGTGTGCGTGCAGCCCCCATGGAAGAGCAGACTGCTCCAGGCCCCTCTCCTGCCCATGGCATCCCACTGTGGCCGACCACTTCCCTTGCCCTGCCTGTCTGTGGGATGAGGATGGGGGGGAGCAAGAAGCATGGTCCCCTGGGCACCTCAGGGCCTCTGTGAGGCAGGGCCGATGTCCAGGCCACACATAGCCTTGCTCCTGGAACATCCCTGCCCTCTAGCCTGAGGACTCTTGTTCTCAGCTCACAGAGGAGGGCACGGACTCAGGGACAGTGTCTGCATGGATGACTGACCGCCTCTTCCTCTTTATTCTCCACAGCCGGACTAGCATCACTAATGGGCGATCACCGCCAGCTGAGGCAGCCGCCTGACCCTGGGGGAGCTACAAGTGCAGGAGGGTCCAGGGGGACCTGATGAGACAGCACGTGGTCATCCTCCAAGGCATGCAACGGATCCTGGCCCAGAAGGACCAGGAGGACGCTCAGGGGCCGTGTCTACATTTGCGAGATTTTGCGCAAAAACTTGCCGCCTGTCTACACTGGCCGCGAGTTCTTGCGCAAGAACTATGATGCGCCCGCTCAGGAATAAGCCCCCTTGAAGAAGTGTTCTTGCGCGAGAGGCCAGTGTAGACAGGCAACATGAATTTCCTGTGCAAGAAATCTCGATGGCTAAAATGGCCATCGGAGCTTTCTTGCACAAGAGAGCATCTACACCGGCACTGATGCTTTTGCACAAAAGCACATCTCTTGCACAAAAGTACATGCCAGTGTAGACGCTCTCTTGCACAAATACTTTAATGCAAAAACTCTTGCGTTAAAAGTATTTGTGCAAAATCTTGCCAATGTAGATGTAGCCAGGGTGGGTGTGTCTAGACTACATGCCTCCTTCAATGGAGGCATGTAGATTAGCCAGATCGGAAGAGGGAAATGAAGCCGCGATTAAAATAATCGCAGCTTCATTTAAATTTAAATGGCTGCCCCGATCTGCCGATCAGCTGTTTGTGGGCAGATCGGGGCAGTCTGGACGCGACGCGCCGACAAAGAAGCTTTTCTTCATCGGCACAGGTAAGCCTCAGCAGGTTTACCTGTGCCGATGAAGAAAGGCTTCTTTGTCGGCGCATCGCGTCCAGACTGCCCCGATCTGCCGACAAACAGCTGATTGGCAGATCGGGGCAGCCATTTAAATTTAAAATGAAGCCGCGATTATTTTAATCGCGGCTTCATTTCCCTCGTCCGATCTGGCTAATCTACATGCCTCCGTCGAAGGAGGCATGTAGTCTAGACACACCTGGTGTGTCTAGACTACAGGGTTTTTTCCAAAAAAGTGGCCTTTTTTTGAAAAAACTTCCCCTGCATCTAAACTGCTGCCATGTTCTTTTGAAAGTAAATCGAAAGACCATGGCTGGTTTTTAACTATGGAAAACCTCGTTTTACGAGGAATAACGCCTTTTTTCAAAAGTGCTCTTTCAAAAAAAGGCACTATGTATTGCAAACTGTGCTTTTTCGAAAGCGAGCATCCAGACGGTCTCGGTGCTCTCTTTTGAAAAAGTGGCTTGCTTTTTCAAAAGTACCGGTTGTAGTCTAGATGCTCTTTCGAAAGAGGCTTGCAGTCTAGATGGGACCCAAATATGGGCTCAGATGGTGCAGCAAAGCCAAAACATGTGTGCTACCATATATGAAATGATGGCACACCCAGCTCCTGTCCCTGTCCCTGTCCCCGCTGCTCCCACTGCCCTCCCTGCTCATGCTTCTCCTGTTGTCCCAGGCCCCACCCACCTCCCGAGGTTGCCGAGGTCCTGAGACCTGAGGTGGCACTTCCAGCTGCACCACGCACCACTC
This sequence comes from Pelodiscus sinensis, assembly GCF_052426305.1. Lineage (NCBI taxonomy): Eukaryota > Metazoa > Chordata > Testudines > Trionychidae > Pelodiscus > Pelodiscus sinensis. Next base: position 21,035,169 of record NC_143069.1, on the reverse strand, counting down.
CCAGCCCTGAGTCCCCCTCCTCCTTGGCCCTATCCAGGGAAGAAAAGGAGGAGTTGCACTATATGTAAGAGAGCACTAGGACTGCTCTGAACTCCAGTATAAAGAGGGAGAAAAACCTGTTGAGAGTCTATGGGTTAAGTTTAGAGGAGCAAACAACAGCAGTGATGTTGTGGTTGGTGTCTGCTACAAGCCACCGAATCAGGTGGATGAGGTAGATGAGGCTTTCTTCGGACACCTGAGAGAAGCTTCCAGATCTCAGGCCCTGGTTCTTGTGGGGGACTTTAATCACCCTGACATCTGTTGGGAAACCAATATGGCAGTACACAGGCAATTCAGGAAGTTTTTGGACAATATTGGGGATAACTTCTTGACACAAGTGCTAAAGGATCCAACCAGGGGCCATGCGCAGCTTGACCGTCTGCTCACAAACAGGGAGGAACTAATAGGGGAAGTAGAGGTGGGTGACAACCTTGGAAGCAGTGATAATGAGATGGTAGATTTCAGGATCCTGACCAAAGGAAGAAAAGAGAGTAGTAAAATACACACCTTGGACTTCAAAAAAGCAGATTTGGACTCCCTCAGAGACCGGATGGGCAGAATCCCCTGGGATGCTAACATGAAGGGGAAAGGAGTCCAGGACAGCTGGCAGTATTTTAAAGAAGCCTTATTGAAGGCACAGAAAGTAACCATCCCGACACGTAGCAAGAGAGGCAAACATGGTAGGAGACCGGATTGGCTTACAGGGGAAATCCTTGGTAAACTTAAGCACAAAAAGGAAGCTTACAAAAAGTGGAAACTTGGACAAATGACCAGGGAGAGCTATAAATGTATAGCTCAAGAATGCCGGGGGGTTATCAGGAAGGCGAAAGCGGAAATGGAATTGCGATTGGCTACGGATGTGAAGGATAACAAGAAAGGTTTCTACAGGCATGTTAATAATAAGAAAGTGATCAGACAGGGTGTGCGGCCCCTACTGGATGAAGGAGGTAACCTAGTGACAGATGATGTGGGGAAAGCTGAAGTACTCAATGCTTTCTTTGCCTCTGTATTCACGGACAAGGTGGGCTCCCGGACTAATGCGCTAAATGACACAAGATGGGATGAAGATGGACAGCCCTTGGTGGGTAAAGAACAGGTTAGGAACTATTTAGAAAAGCTAAACGTACACAAATCCATGGGTCCAGACTTAATGCATCCGAGGGTACCGAAGGAGTTGGCAAATGTCATTGAGGAGCCTTTGGCCATTATCTTTGAAAAGTCGTGGAGGTCGGGAGAAATCCCGGATGATTGGAAAAAGGCAAATGTAGTGCCCATCTTCAAAAAAGGGAAGATGGACGATCCAGGGAACTATAGGCTGGTCAGTCTTACCTCGGTTCCTGGAAAAATCATGGAAGCGATCCTTAAGGAATCCATTTTGAGGTACTTGGAAGAGAGGAAACTGATTAGGAATAGTCAGCATGGATTCACAAAGAGCAAGTCATGCCTGACCAATCTGATTAGCTTCTATGATGAGGTAACTGGCTCTGTGGACGTGGGAAAGTCAGTGGATGTGATATACTTGACTTTAGCAAGGCTTTTGATACCGTCTGCCAGAATATTCTTGCCAGCAAGTTAAGGGAATGTGGATTGGATAAATGGACGGTAAGATGGATAGAAAGATGGCTAGAAGGCCGAGCCCAGCGGGTAGTGATCAATGGCTCAATGTCAGGATGGTGGTTGGTTTCTAGCGGAGTGCCCCAAGGTTTGGTTCTAGGACCGGTTTTGTTCAATATCTTTATTAATGACCTGGATGAGGGGATGGATTGCACCCTCAGCAAGTTTGCAGATGATACTAAGCTAGGGGGAGAAGTAGATACGCTTGAGGGCAGAGATAGCGTCCAGAGTGACTTAGACAAATTGGAGGATTGGGCTACAAGAAATCTGATGAGGTTCAACAAGACGGAAGAATCCAAAGCATAGTTACAAGCTGGGGACCAACCAGCTAAGTAGTAGTTCTGCAGAAAAGGACCTGGGGGTTACAGTGGATAAGAAGCTGGATATGAGTCAACAGTGTTCCCTTGTAGCCAAAAAGGCTAATGGCATATTAGGTTGCATTAAGAGGAGCATTGCCAGCAGATCCAGAGATGTCATTATTCCCCTTTATTCGGCTTTGGTGAGGCCACATCTGGAGTATTGTGTCCAATTCTGGGGCCCCCACTACAAAAAGGATGTGGACGCATTGGAGAGAGTCCAGCAGAGGGCAACCAAAATGATTAGGGGGCTGGAGCATATGACTTATGAGGAGAGGCTGAGGGAGTTGGGTCTGTTTAGTCTGCAGAAGATAGGAGTGAGGGGGGATTTGATAGCAGCCTTCAACTTCCTGAAGGGAGGTTCCAAAGAGGCTGGAGAGAGGCTGTTCTCAGTAGTGACAGATGGCAGAACAAGGAGCAATGGTCTCAAGTTGTGGTGGGAGAGGTCCAGGTTGGATATTAGGAAAAACTAGTTCACTAGGAGGGCAGTGAAGCACTGGAATGGGTTATCTAGGGAAGTAGTGGAGTCTCCATCCCTAGAGGTGTTTAAGTCTTGGCTTGACAAAGCCCTGGCCGGGTTGATTTAGTTGGGATTGGTCCTGCCTAGAGCAGAGGGCTGGACTTGATGACCTCCTGAGGTCTTTTCCAGCTCTATGGTTCTATGATTCTATGATTCTAGGGTCTGAATCCTGCTCCTCCCTACTTACTTTTATTATGGACAAAATACAAAGTTCGTGGTTTTCAACACAAAACTGGTATCTGTACTGATACCAAGGAAGGGGGGAAGGGAAAGATTGTTGTGGGAAAGGCAGAGAGGGGCAAGGCACAGGCCTCTAGTGGGGAGGGGGGGTCATGGGGAGAGTTGGTGGGGTCTTTCAAAGAAACTCTCCCTCAGAGCTTCCCAGATGTGCACCCTCATTTGATGGGCCTGATGGATGTCAGCTGTGCATGGCGCATTCCACATGGATACAGGCCGTGTTTAGGTGGGTATTAAATTGGTCCCTGCTGAGGTCCAGGTGGCAGGTGTATAGCTTCATCAGCCATGGCATGAGGAGTAGGCCACATCCCCCATGATGCACAGTGGCATCTATGTTATACCAAATAAAAGCAAGCAGGATCTTATGAGGGGGATAAGGCAAAAAGCCACGTTTATTGTAAAGATAATAATAAAAAATAAAGAAAAGATAGAAGCAAACAATGTTGTTTCACTACTTAACCCTTATACATATAAACATTCATTCATCCATTTATTCAGGTTCTGTGTATTTGTTATAGTTACCAGCCTGGAAGTTGCTTGTGACAGAAAAATGGCCAGGTATTCTGTACACAAGTGATGGTAGTGGGGAGCAAAGTCCTGATCAGATGTGCATCTGAAGCTCCTGGTAGGCTGGCAGCAGAACCTTGGACTCTGATTCCATAGTTTTTTAGTCCAGTTCTTATAGGAATTTTTTCCTATGCCAGTCTATGGAAATTGCTGCATCATGCTGATGTCTCCAGGGTGGCTGCCAGGTGCTTGACAGTGATCTCATCGGGTGGACCTTCAGTATTTGACACCTTTTGGTTGCACTGGCACCTGACGCCTTTTTCAGCCCTTTGTTGCTGTATTCTCAGGCTGGCACCTCTCAGAACCATTCACTCATCATCCAAGCACTCTCTCTCTTACATACATTCCTTAATTAATGTTTCCCATACAATATTTTTGTATAATAATAACTTTACATATCTCAGAGTTGTAGTTACAAAAAGTTTCTGGATGGTATTGCTTAAAACATTCTCTGAGTGCTGAATAAAGTTACAATGTTTTAAAGAGAACAGGCGTTAAGTAAGTAATAATGCCCTTAGTCAATTACAGGGCTTGGCTCCCATAGCAGAGTTAGTGGATTGAGAGTGCATTGTTACAATGTATCTCGGCAATGTCAATTTCAAGCAGCCCCTTGCACAAGCTTGAGCATGCCCTGGAGCACAGAGGGGGGGCTGTTTCTGGCTACATAGGATTATATTCTTAAATTCTAAATTACATAACCTAATACATTATATTCTAAAGGGGCAATAATAATGATAAATCTAAACATTTAACAATCTTAACAAATAATAATAATAATAAGAAGAAGAAGAAGAATTAATAATAAATCTAAACACTTTAAGTTGTGGGGAACAAATTATGGGGAGTCACTTTCATTTGGGGGAATCATTTTCAATATATTAATATGTTATCCCTACATCTGCACATCCCCAACCTGACAGTCACGCTGGGGGAAGAATGTGCCAACCTCCAGCTAGTGGTAGAGGCTGGAATTCCTGAAAATGTGTGCATCGTGAGCTCTGCCCAACCACCCAACAAAAATGTCCATGAACTGTCCATGGTGGTAGACCAGGGCCTGCAGCACCATGCAGAAATAGCCCTTGCAGTTGATGTATTGGGCGGCTCGATGCTGTGGTGCATGCATGGGAATATGGGTTCCATCTATGGCCCCACCGCAGGTGGGGAAGCCCAGGGTGGCAAATCTGGCCATGATGGGGTCCAGGTCTCCCAAGCAGATGACCCTGTATAGCAGGATGGAGTTAGGCCTTCACCACCTGCAGAAGGAGACAAAGAAATACAGAAAACAGAGAATGAGAGGGGGTGCCTGAGCCCTTGGGAGGTTCCGGAGTCCCTCTTCCTCCTTTCCCCCTCAAACACCGCAGGAGCCACCCCCTATGAGTCATCCCCCACCCCCTGCAGGGCTGTGTGAGGGCGGGATGGCACATCCCCCCCAGGGATGGGACTTTCCCTCCACTCCCAGCCCACCCCCCACAGCCTCGCACCCCTTTCCCTAGGGTCCCCTTTTCCAAGACTTCCCCCCCCCCCCCCCAGAGATTCTGAGAACACCTTACTTCCATGAGGAGGGCCCGGACAGTGGACTTTCCCATGCCAAACTACTTGCCCATAGACCACTAACTGTCTGGGGTGGCGAGCTTCCAGACAGCGATGGTGACCCACTTGTCCAGGGGGTGGCGGGTCGTATCTGGGTATCCCGTCAATGGAGGGCAGGGGCAAGCCAGGCACACAGCTCCATGAAGGTGGCCTTCCTCATACGAAAGTTATGGAGCCATTGCTGGTTGTCCCACCACTCCATGACCAGCTGGTCGCACCAGTCGGAACTGGTGTCCAGCCTCCAAAACCGTCTCTTCACTGTGGGATGCAGTTGCCAGGGCCTTGCTCCGCACACAGGGAGAGGGTCTCAATGATGAGCTCGGTGTCGAGCTCGTGCAGGGCCAGGAAGCAGCCTGCACAAACAGAAGCTGCAGCAGTGTGGGGCCATCGCATGCCCACAGGCAGCTTCGGCTCCATGGCAAAGAGTATGCTGTGGTGTCCAAAAGCCGGGCACCCAGAGCACACACTGCAAAAGCTTTGCTGTCCCTCGGAGAGGTAGGCAAGCAAGCAGCGGGGTCCCTTTAAGCACATGTCTCAGCTAGCCTTAGGCAACAGCACCCAGAAGCAACTACTGGTAAACCTCATTGCAGGAGGAATAACAGCTAATTCAATGTAGGGCTTTAATTTGGAATCCCGTTTCACTGCCGCGTGTAGACGCGGGCAGTTACTTCGGCCTAGTCAATTTCTAAAATGGCGACTGGACGGGAACATGCTAATGAAACGCGGGATATTTAAATCCTGCGCTTCATTTGCAATTTCGGTCACCCTCATTAGCCTCCCTAGATCGAACTAGGGGGCTAGTGTAGACATACCCTTCCAGAAAAGCTTATTCCAAAAGAAGCTTGCAGTCTAGACGTAGCCCCAAGGTCCATTGCTTTCAATGGATGTTAGAAGGCTAAATACCTTTATGGATCTGGGCCCTACTCCTACAAAATGATCCACACAGATAGATCTGTGTGTCTGCATTCATGTCAATGGTACTCTACACAGACACAATGAAAGATTAAGGAGTAAAGGATATTTATTTGGGATATATCTCTTCAGACACGCACATACATGCCTGCATACACAGTAGCCCAACAGTTAGTTTGTTCTTTTAAAGAAATGATGTGACACACATAAGGCTGACTCAAAGGCAGGGACTCATAAAAACGTGTAGTGATATATGCCTGTCAACTTGTACAACTATAATCATTAGGAAATACAACTTAAACCCGTTTTATTTCCTAACATGCAGAGCACATGTAGGCAGGGAATAGCAAGCACTTTCAAATGTATCCACACACTTGCTGAGCTGTCTATGGAGAGCGACAGTCTACATCCATAAACTCCAAGGCTGGCATGTCGGATCCAAAGCAATGAGCAAAAGTCTTAGTGTCATCAACTTCCACAGATGTCAGTGGGAGCTACAGATACTGAGAGCTTCTCAGCACAGTATGATTATCTATGTGTGTGGCCAACTTTAGCAGGATTTTGTTTTGTTTAGTTTTGTTTTTCCTCCAAGCCCTAGCTCTTGGATTCATGATTATGTACAACTCAGTTTTTGCCTTCAAAAAGTAAGTTTCTATCCGTCATGATTACAGAGAAGTTTAAAATATGACATGAGTTCACCCAAATGACTCAGAATCCAGAAAACAGTCCAAAAATAATATTTTTTTAAAAAACCTCATGATTTTTAAGCCAAATGAATGACTTTTTTCAGGCCTGACCTGAGATATTTGTTATGCTTGGGTTTAGAAATATTAATAACATGTTAGAAGTAATTTATATGCTGGGCTCTTGCAGTGCATTAGAAAGCCTGATGAGTGCTATCCCACGAGAAGTACTGTTTTCCAACTGAACAGGGGAGAGGATCTGTGGGATCACGTGAGGATTACTTGTATTCCCTCCCTCTGGGGTATCTGGTGTTGGCCACTGTTGGCAGACAAGATACTGGGTTAGATGCACCTTTGGTCTGACCCAGTCTGGCCATTCCTTTGTTCGTATCAAGCACCCATGCTGAGTGAGAATGTGAATGGAGCAGACAGGGTATGTCTACTAGGGATGTTAAAAGTTGATTAAATAGGTAACTATGTGACCACTGAAAATCTCACGGGCAACATGCTGCATGCTCTTAAATAAGCATTATATTGCTGAGCCCACAGCGATGCCTCCCTGAGAGCAGGCCTGTCAGCCCCTGCTGGCCTGGCTCCCAGGGAAGTGGTTTCCCTGCCACAGTGAAGCTACATCCCTGGGAACTGCCTACATCCCTAATGTCTTCACCAGTGGCCTCCAACCTTTTTATGCACAAGAACATTTTTTAAGTATTAGGGCAACTCCCACCCTACCCCTGAGGCTCCACAGACTTCATTCCCCGCTCTCTCCATCACTTGCTCTCCCCACACACACACTTTCATTAGGCTGGGACAGGGGGTGCAGGCTCCAGGCTGGAACCAAGAGTTCTGAATTTCCCGGGCTTCATTTGCATAAGCCGGGCGCCGCCATTTTAAAATCCCGGCTCGTTCGAACCCCGTGCCGCGCGGCACGGACTAGGTAGTTCGGACTAGGCTTCCTAGTCCGAATTACCGTTACTCCTCGTGGCCACAACTTCCCCCACAGAGTGAGGGAAAGTGAAGGGGGAAACTGAGGTTCCAGGCTTCCCATAGACCAGACTTATTTTTCTGGAGTTCTGGAGTTAGTGGATTAGACTCTGGCGTAGGGATAAAAATGAGGCTTCAGAGGTAGGTACCTTATCCACTGTGACACTGAAGGAGCCCTCCAACCTCCCTACCTTCAGGGCCCCCTTTATCCTTCCTGTGTTCAAGGGTGCCAGGTTGGTTCTCTGTGACACTGGTGGTGGCTGTCCCCAAGGGGACAGTGTGTGAGACAAGACTCCCAGCAAGTAGGATAGGGACAGGGTGCAGGATCTGGGAGGTAGCTGGGGTGCAGAAGCAGGCTGGGAGTAGGGTTTCTGGCCAGTTGGAGGGAGCAAGAACGAGGGAGGGTGCAGTGTGTGGCCAGGAGAGAGGGTTAAAGAACAAAGGAGGGTGTCGGAGTAAGCTGGGGATGCTGGGTGTTGGTGGGGAGGTAAATGACAGGATTAGGGTGTAAGTGAGGGGGTCTGGACATGAGGGGGAACCTTACCTGGCTTCGTGCTCCCTTGCAGCAATGGCTGCAGCCACGCTGTCCTTGCTGCCCCAGAGGGAGGCCCTGCTTCTGCGGGCCACGTGGTTCCGAAGGCCGGAGACACTGCGGCTGTGGCCATGCGATCCAGGGCTGACCCCGAGGCACTGCAGCCACAGGCCACCCCAGAGGCTGGAGGTGCCACTGCCGCAGCCACGCGGCCGGACCCCAGGTACCACCTGCCACAGAGGCACCATGGCCTGGGGCTGGCCCAGGAGGTGCCACTGTCATGGCTACACAGCAGGCCCTACAGGCTGCCCCAGAGGCACTGCAGTCACATGGCCCGGGGCCAGCCCCAGAGGTGCCACTACTGCGGAGACATGGCCTGGGGCTCGCCCTGGAGTCACTGCTACCACAATTATGTGACCCAGGGCTGGCCCTGAAGGTGCTGCTACTGTGTCTTAGGGCTGGCCTGGAGGCACCACTACTGCAGCCAGGCCGTCCGGGTCCAGCCCTGGAGGTGCCGTGGTATCAGCGTCTCCATCCTCCGGAGCCAACCCCAGACTGTGTGGCCGCAGAAGCAGTGTCTCCTGGGCTGGCCCCTGGCTGCCTGGCTGCGGTAGCAATGCTTCCAGGCTGGCCCTATAGAGGTGCTTGAGTCCTGGCGCTGCCTCCTCTCCAGTGGCAGTGTGGGGCATGTAGGGGCTCAGCTGAGCTCCTCCCCATCATGAGTCCTGTAATTAGGAGGAGGGGTCTGTAATTGCCTCGCGGGCCGGATCAAAGCCCAAAGCGAGCTGGATCCAGCCCGCTGAGAGACTTTTGTCCACCCCGATCTAAAGAATAGCCACATCTCCTCAATAGGAGTGAAACCCTTATGAATTTGTAGACAAAAGACATTTTCTGTGAAAAATCACTTTTTGTGAAAAATGTGATGTAATTGAGAGTCCAGCTTTCCATTAATAATTAGATTAGAGAGAAGTTTTTGACCTGCCCTAGTGAAAATGAATAGCCATTCAACATTTGAGGGAACATGTAGGCTGTGTCTGCATTGGCACGATCTTGCGCCAAAGTGGCCGCTTTGGCGCAAAAACGTGCTGCCTGTCTACACTGGAGGGGAGTTCTTGCGCAAGAACACGGACGTTCTAATGTGTGAAATCAGTGCTTCTTGTGCAAGAACTGTGATGCTCCTGCTCAGGAATAAGCCCTCCTGTGCAACTGTTCTTGCGCAAGAGGCCAGTGTAGACAGGAAACATGAATTTCTTGCGCAAGAAAGCTCGATGGCTAAAATGGCCATCGGAGCTTTCTTGCGCAAGAGAGCGTCTACACTGGCACGGATGCTCTTGTGCAAAGGCACATGCCAGTGTAGACGCTCTCTTGCGTAAATACTTTAAGATTGAAAAATGTATATTTAGTTGTGATTAGGTTATTTTTCTTTGTTTTGTTGTTTGGTTAAACTCTGTGCTAAGCCCATGTGCCTCCCTCCTCCCCCTCCCCCCGACACACACACACACACACACACACACACACACACACACACACACACACACACACACACACACACGCTATATCTAAGCTGCACCCAGAGATATTATTTTTCTCTATGTTATATTTTGTTTTTCTCAGTTGCTCTGTAACATCTAGCAACCAAGTAGTCTTTATTAGTATATCTGGGTATGTCTACACTACAACGCTAGTTCGAACTAACTTAGTTCGAATTAGTTAATTCGAACTAAGCTAATTCGAACTAACGCGTCTAGAACTAAAAACTAGTTCGAATTAGCGTTTTGCTAATTCGAACTAGCAAGTCCACATTGAGTGGACTCTGATCAGGGCTTAAGGATGGCCGGAAGCAGTGCCAGCAGGGCATCAGAAGAGGACTTAGAGCGTGGAGATGCTGTCTCAGGCTAGCCGAGGGCTGCGCTTAAAGGGTCCCGACCCCCACCCCGGACAGACAGTTCTAAGGGGTGCCCTGCTTGAAAACCAGTCCTGGCTTGGATTGCCCGGAGTACCCACACTGGGCACATCACACCACTCGGCCATCAGCCCGGCTGCACTTGCCGCAGGCTGCCATCTGGGGAGAGGGGGCAATCGGGGGGCTGCAGGAGAGCTTCCAACCCCAGAAGCCCGCAGAGCCAGCCCAGTCCTCCCCATCGGGGGCTCGTACCCCATTCCTCCCTCACCTCCTTCCACTTACCCTTCCCTAGCCCCCCTTCCTGATGTACAAAATAAAGATAATGTTTCTTCCAACATTGACTCTGTCTTTATTGAACAAAACTGGGGGAGACTGGGAAAAGGAGGTGGGAGAGGGGAAGAGAAAGGCTGGGAGAGGGGAGGGCAACTAACATGATCAGGGGTTGGGAACAGGTCCCAGATGAAGAGAGGCTACAGAGACTGGGACTGTTCAGCTTAGACAAGAGGAGACGGAGGGGGGACAGGATAGAGGTCTCTAAAAGCAGGGGTTGGGTGGAGAGGGTGCATTCAGAAAAGTTCTTCCTGAGTTCCCATAAAGAAGGACTAGAGGACACCAAAGGAAAGGAATGGGTAGCAGGCTTGAAACTAGTAAGAGAAAGTTGTTTTTGTTGTTGTTGTTGCCAAAGCAAAGAGTTAACCTGTGGAACTCCTTGCTGCAGGAGGCTGTGAAGGCTACAACTAGAACAGAGTTTAAAGGGAAGTGAGATCAAGTCATGGAGGTTGGGTCCATGGAGTAGTCTTAGCCAGGGGGTAGGAGTGGTGTCCCTGCCCAAAGTTTGTGCAAGGCTGGAGAGGGATGGCACGAGACAAATGGCTTGGTCACTGTCTTTGGTCCATCCCCTCCACGGTCCCTAGGGTTGGCCGCTGTCGGCAGACAGGCTACTGGGCTAGATGGACCTTTGGTCTGACCCAGGATGGCCATTGTAAGCTCAGGGTCGGGGGTCTCAGTGGACCCCCTTGATTTTCATGCAAACCTGCTCCTGGGTGTCCAGGCTGGCAGCTCTCCTGCCCTAGATGGCCACTTTCCTGTGCCTAGTGCGGAGATCGTGGACGAGGTCCACGATGTCCGCACTAGCCCAGGAATGTACCCGCCTCTTGCGGTCCCGGGCAAGCTTCCGGGAGCCGCCAGCCTGGTCCCGGGAAGAGGGGGTGGGCTGGGGGACATCGGGTGGGTGGCTCTGTGCCGTGCCAGGTGCAGGGTCTCCTGGCTGGGTGCTAGCAGGCTTGCACCTGGCTCGGGCACCGTAGCCAGCCCGTGCCCCTTTAAGGGGTCCGGGGCCGGGAGGGGGGCATAGAGTTTCCCTGGTGTTGGCCAGAGTGGCCACCAGGGAAACTTGGGGAGGGCTAGCCTCCCACTCGTTCGAATTAAGGGGCTACACAGCCCTTAATTCGAACTAGTAAGTTCGAACTAGGCTTAAGCCTCGTAAAATGAGGTTTTCCTAGTTCGAACTAAGCGCTCCGCTAGTTCGATTTAAATTCGAACTAGCGGAGCGCTAGTGTAGCGGCTATGAATGTTAGTTCAAACTAACGTCCGTTAGTTCGAACTAACATTGTAGTGTAGACATACCCTTCCATCCTTAGCCAAAGAGGAACAAGCCAGTTAGCCCAGGGAAATAAAAGAAAGGGAGAGCGGTGACGGAAAACCCTGTGTCTGTCATTTTTTCAAATGATCTATCTTGCCTAAAAGCCTGTCAGGGATTGGGCTCTGTTGCAGGAGGTGCTGGCGAAACACTCCGTGGATTTGGGTGCTACAATTCCTGAGTGTCGTCCGCCTTCCTGCCCCCTCCCCCCACCGAAGCGCTTTGGAAGGCTCACAAAGGACAGAGACCTGCCTTTTGAAAATCCGACTCCCCACCGGTGTCTCAAGACAGGCGGCTCTCTCTCGCCAGAAACGGAGGCAGCAGCGTGGGATGACAGGCAGCCAGGTCGCAAGGGGAGGTGCTTTTTAGACCAGTTCCCTCCTGGCACTCCGTACTGCTGCCTCTGTATCAGAGGCAGCAGCACAAGCTGGCAGCAGCCCTTGCCTGGGGGCTGGGTCTGAGCTTCTGGACCTGGTGCAAACTGGAACTGAGCGAGGCTGCCTGCCTGCCTGGCTCCTAACACACTGTAAATGCAGAGCCGCAGAGGGGGTAGGTCCCGCACCCAGCGCGAGCCAGGACTGAGACAGCTGGCCCCTGGGGACTATCGAAAAGTCAAGTAACCGATAAGAAATCATGAGGTTAATTGACTACTCAGTGAATATCTAAAGTCCCTAATCCCTTTTCATAGTTCCCCTCTGGACTCTCTCTCCTAAAACATGGCCCTGAGATCTGGACACAGTGCTCCAGCTGAGGCCTCCTCCGTGCCAAATAGCTAGGAGAGTGACCTCCCATGTCTGCCGTACGTCTCCTACCACGCCCCAGGGCTATGCCCTCTTACTGAAGGGCTTTGTGTCTGAGATCGCTTCTCTCCTAGGCTACGTCTACACAACGAGTTTTTTTGGCAACAAATATGCTAACGAGGGACTCTATGACACGCAATGTCATTTGCATATTTTCTGCCGATCCGTTTTTGTGCTCGGGGTTTGTGCGCAAAACCAAGCCGTGTGGATGTTTACTTTTTGTGCAAAAAACCCCCTTTTCCCACAAGATCCCTATTTCTGCAAAAAGGCCGACCGATCTTGTGCAAAAAGGGGCTTTTGCCTAAAAAGAAAACATCCACATGGCTTGTTTTTGTGTGTTCTTGCGAAAAAACTTGTGGCGCGTCTACACTCTACGTGTGTTCTTGCAGAAGTAAATTTGCAGTAAAGCATCAAAGAACAGGGCTCCTTGCACAGGAGTTATTCCTCTCCCGACGATGACTAAGCCCCCTTTGTGCAAGAGCTGTTGTGCAAGAAGGCAGCGTGGACGGGCACCAGGGGCTTCTTGAGCAAGACACTTTTATGGCTAAAATGACCATCAGAGCTTTCTTGCACAAGAGAGCGTTCACACTGCCATGGACGCTCTTGTGCAAAAGCCCATGGCAGGGTGGAGGCACTCTTCCACGAGACCTTTTGCGCAAGAACTCCGGCGTGAAACAGCTCTCGTGCAAGAAGCCTGCAGTGTAGGGCAGGGAGCAGCCTATGAGGGAGGGGGAGGGACCCCTAGTAATGGCTCAAACTTCCCAGGGGGGTGGCCAGAGGCAGGACATTTGCCTGGCAGGGTGGGGGGGGGCGGTGACCTCACAGGGGCTTTGGGCAGCCCTCAGCATATAAGGCAAAGGGCAGGTGGGGAGGTGGTGACCTCACAGAGGGACCCACATCTCAGGCTGATAAAAGCGGGGGGCGGGCCCAGGGGACTTTGGAGACCCCCGGTTGCTTTAGCTCTGGTGCGTCTCCTCCTCACGGTTCCTTCGCGTTCTGTGAGTTCCACATCCCGACACCTTTGTGACGAAGGTAAGAGCCCCCAGGGGTTGGATCCCGCCCGGGGCCGGCTGGGTTCCAGGCAGGCCCAGCCCTCGGTCAAGGGCCAGAAGGTGATTCCTCACCTGGGCTGCGTCCTTAGCGCCACTGGGGCTTTCTCCTGGTTGGTTTCCCTTTTCCTCCATCCCCCCACATTTCTGCTCTGTTCTTGCCTCCTCTGTGACCTTCCCTTGCTGCCTCCCCCAGCTTGGGACCCAACAGACTAGCTGAAGGACGGGGGGTGGTTTGCAGGAGCCGTGGGGTGGGGGATGCAGCCCCCATTGTGGGGACTGGGGAGGTGGGGCTGGAACAAGTCAATGCCGGTGTCTTTGGGGAGAACGCTCCACCCCCCACACCTTAGATTCTCCCCTGATTGGCCAAGAAGGGGCTGTTGATGGGCAGGAGACTCGTGGAATGAGGAGTAACGGTAGTTTGAACTAGGAAGCCTAGTTCGAACTACCTAGTTCGTGCCCCGTGTAGCCGCGCTGCACGGGGTTCGAACGAGCGGGGTTTTAAAAATGGCGGCTCCCCGCTTATGCAAATGAAGCCCGGGAAATTCAAATCCCGGGCTTCATTTGCAAGTGCGGTATGCCTACATTACCCTCCTAGTTCGAACTAGCGGGGTAGTGTAGACATACCCTCAGGTCCTTGCAGTGCCTGTGCAAGACCGAACCGATAAGCAAGGGGCCATTTGGGGGCTGGGGGCAGTCGCTCTGGGGAGCTGGAACCCCTGGATTTCGTTCATCAGGCTGCGCCCCAAGCTCCCCTTTGCTCCCCTCATTTGCAGCATGGCCAAACGTTTTCGGCTGAGGTTCAAGAAAGCCCTGAAGATGGCCCCAGGGCCGGTGGGGAGCAGCTTCTCCGTCCCCGCGGGCGGGGAAGCTGGATCCCACCAGCTCGGGGCGACTCGCCCACCGGCCAGGCCCCCCCGGACCTGGCTCCAGAGGCGGCTGGGCAGGCGGGACCCAGCCCAGCGGGGGAGCCGGGTAGGGTGGCTCCGGGGCCTCCTCTGTGGAGAGAAACACCTGCCCCGGGAGCCCAGCCCCCATTACCACCAGGGGGCATCGCCCTGCCCGGCCCCCGGGGACCTGCCAGTCTCCGGGAGCCCCCAGCCCGTCGCTCCCCGCACCAGCCCCTGCAGCTGTGGGTCCAGGTCCGTCAGCAGCAGCGCCTGGGCCTCCAGCTGCAGCCGGGCCACCTCCTGCAGCCGCTCAGACCCAGGTGAGGGGCCGTGAACACGCTGGGCCCAGGGGCTCACCCAGTACCCGGGGGGGGGGCGGGGAGGGGCAGCCCCAGTGTCTGCCCTGCAGCCAGGGCAATGGATGGGGGCGGGGGGCTGCTTGGCTCTCTTCTTCCTGGTGGGGGCTCTGCTGAGGGCGTTGGCAGATGTGAGGGTGGAAGGGGGATGGGTCCCTGCGAGGGGCGTGTGGGGCCCAACCTGCCCTGGGTCCCTGACATGGGGGCGCGTGACCCCTGCTGGCCGCTGGAGTCACCCTGGTCCCTTCCCTCCAGCACAGAGCCCCCCTGCGCCTCGGCGGAGCTCTGCCAGGAGCGGGTGGACTCCCGGGTGGAGGAAGGGGCCATCTATGACATCGAAGAGCAGCTCCACACCCGGGACACGGTAGGAACCTTCTCCACACGGGGGGGACCCGAGATTGTCCGGGCCCTTCCCAGCACGTTCCCCCCCCCCTCCGGGAGGGGCTTGTCCCTGGGGATCCCCCTGGGGCCCCTTCTCCTGCATGACCTGGGCCCCCCAAGCTGGGGGCTCTTGTCATGCACCAGCTGGGCCCCCACAAGCCTGAGGCAGCAGTTGGGGGGGAGTGCGGGTGCTTGGACAACCGGCAGCTCCCACCTCCACTCCTGGGAGGCCTGAGCCCTGCAGCTGTCCGTGGGGGGCAGGCAGGCCCCAGGCTCACAGACTCTCTCTGGGGTGCAGAGCCCAGCCGCCCTGCAGCGGTTCCTCTTGGCCGTCCGCCTTGCCTGCCTCGCCGCCCTCCAAAGGGGCGAGGACACCCTGGCGCCGCGCTGCTGCAAGGACACCATGATGGCCAGGATCGTTGTAAGCGAGTCGCGGCGGCCGGGAGGAGGGGAGGGGATACGTGGGGTGGACAGGGGTCTGCCTGGGCCATGGCGGCGGGTGTGGGTGCTGGAAACGGGATGTGTGGAGCCAGGAGGGCTGGAGGTGGACATGGGGAGGGGTGGGTGGGGATGCTGGAGGAGGGAGGGACACAGAAATGGGGCAGGTGTGGGGTGCGGGACAGGAAGGGGGATTCGGGACAGGGAGAGGTCTCCCCGGGCCATGGGGGGCTGGAAGGGAGCCGAGCGGGCTGCTGGGGATGCGCCTGGGGAGCAGGGATGAGGAGGTTCAGAGGCTGGTCACCAGGGCAGGGAGGGGCAGGAGACGGCCTGGGGACAAGGATTGAGCTGGTCCCGGTTTGGGAGGGGGGTGCTGGGAGGGGCCCTGTGTCGGGCAGGGGGGCTACAGGGCAGCGGGAGGCAGTGGGGTTGGATCCTGCTGGGTGGGGGCGCTGGCCGCGTGAGCGTCTCTTGGGGGCCCAGCCTCACACGCCCCTTTGTCTCCTTGGGTCTCCCAGGAGATCATGGAGGACTCGCCCCCCCCACTGGTCTTGGCCGACTGCCTCAATGCCGCCTGCAGCCTCAGGTACCGACTCCCCCCCCGCCGACTCCCCCCAGAGCAGATCCCCTGGCCAGGGAGTGGGAAAGTCTCTGTCTCCTGCTGCTGAATTAACAGCCTCTGCCCCTCTCTCCTGCCAGCACCTTGCAGCCTCCCCTGCGGGCCCAGCTCCTGAGCCCCCTGCTGACGGCGGCCGTGGGACAGACAGTGTCTGGGGACTGGCAGCAGGAGCCCATCCACACACAGGTACGTCCCTCTGGGCCCTGCTCCCGGGCTGGGCTGGAGCTCCAGAGAGGGGGGGGGGGGGGCAGAGGCAGGGAAGAAGCTGCAGGTTTGGATCCTTCCCTCCAGGGTTCCCGTTGCTCTCCCGGGGGGCCCGTCCCTTCCATGCCCAGCCTGGGCTCCTCCCTGCTCTGCGAGGCGGCTCAGACCCTGCTCAAGGCTGGACCCCGGAGCCAGCGGGTGGCCTGGATTCCCCAACCCCCCTCTGACCCAGGGCTCCCCCTTGTCTTGCAGCAGTTCATCCGGGCCCTTCCCTACGACCTCCAGGCCCTACTGGCGAGCCTCCTCGCCGAGTCCCCAGACACCGCCCGGCTGCAGCTCATAATGGAGGTGAGCCCCGTGGGGGGGACGGGGCCATTGTCCCTGCTTCCTCGGGGGGGGGGCCGAGAGAGGAGCAGTGTCAGTGGCTGGGGGGGCACAGTCCGAGAGGAGCCCCAGGCTCTGCCCAGAACCGGCACCTCCCTACGGGTCCTGACCTGCCTCTTTCCCCCCCAGCACCTGAGCCCCTGGCTGGAGTCCCGCCTGCCCCAGGAGCAAGCCAGGGCCCTTGGCAGCACCACGGCCCTGCTGGGAGTCGCCACCACCCTCCCGGGGTTTGACGTAAGTGACCTCGGAATCGGGGGGTCTGGGGCTGCAGGGCGCGGGGCTGGGAGCGTCCCCGGGAGGCAGAGGCAGGGCCGGGAATGGGCCGGGAATGGGCCGCGTTCTCCTTTCCCCGGGGAGGGGCGACCCTGGGCCCTTCAGGGGGGCTCTTGAGGGACTGGGCCCCAGACTGGGGAGTGGCCGTCAGTGGATCCCCTTGTTCCACCCCCGGAGTGACCCTTCAGTCGGGGCCATTGCTCAGGGTTGTCTCCTCGCAAGGCCGGCCCCGCCCCGCCCCCGCCCCGGGAGGTGTCTCTGTCCGTCCCCCGAGCTCAGACCCGCCTCGGCGGCCGTTTGCATGGGACGTGCAGCCCCAGGATGCTGAGGGACCCCCCCTCTTCTCTCCCCTCAGAACTCCGCCGACTGGCCGAGGATGGGTCACCACGTGGCCCAGCTGGGCCTTTTTATTTCGGACCCATCCGAAGACGTCAGCCGGCTGGCCCGGGAGGGGGTGCACAGCCTGTATCAACTCCTCCTGCACCACAGGGGTAAGGAACCCAGCCGGGACCTGGGCCCCAGGGACACCCTGAGGGTGCCGGCGGCGGGGGGAGGGGACCCAGCCCTTTTCCCCCAGACTGGCCCAAGGGGGGATGCGTCCCTCTGTGTTCCCCTTCTGCCCCCTGTGCCCCTCCATTTGCCCAGGGATGCCTGCAGGGACCCGTGGGAGGGGAAGGGCTCAGACCTGCCAGCAGAATGACCCTGTTGTGTCTCTTGCAGGCCTCAACATCCACCAGGCAGAGGACCTGTGGTGCAGACACTACTACAAAGAAAGATGGGTCCTGGCTCACAGCAACAGCGTGCGGGTGGGAGAGGTAAGGACGCGCTGCCAGGGCAGGGCAGGGCTCGGGGGTGGGGCTGGCTGGGGCCCTCGTGGGGGTAGGAGGGTCTTGGGGGCAGGAGGAAGCTGTGACCCGGGGCAGGGGTTGGGGTGCCGGGTGAGGAGAGCGTCTGGGTGCAGGGTCTGGAAGGGAGTTTGGGGGAGGAGGAAGCTGTTTTAGCCCCAGGAGTTGGGGCCGGGCTCTGGGCCGTCAGCTGAAACCTCCTGTGCTCTTGATTCCAGGTCTTTGGGCAGCTCTTCTCAGCAGAGCAGGAGAATTGCTTTTTGGACAAGGCTCTGCTCGCTGCCCGCTCCCCCCTGCGGCGCCCCAGCCAGGCCGGGCTGGTCCTGGCCCACGCCCTGCATGGGCAGGCCCATCAGCTCCTGGAATACATGGTGAGCAGCCGGAGCAGATCAGGAGAGTGGGGCAGGGCCAGGGTCTCCTTCCCATCCCCTCAGGGAGTCCCCCGCCCCTTTCCTCAGGCTGCCCCCACCCCACGTCCCTGCTGGCAGAATCCCTCCTGCCCCTGCGAGCGTCCCTGGGGGTGGGGGAGGCTCTGAACACAGAAACTGTCCTAGGAGGCGGGAGGGGGCCGAGGTGTCAGGAGCTCTGGGGGCGGGGGGGTCAGGAGCTCACCCTGCGGGCCTGACGGGGGGTGACCAGAGAGCAGGGGGAGGAGGGTGGAAATGCTGGGGGGCCAGTTCCCCTGAGTCCCCAGGGATGAATGTGACGGATTCTGCTTCCCTTGCAGCAGGAAGACACCCAGTGAGAGCAGCAAGAGCTGAGGAGCCAGCAGCTGCGTCCCCCTCCCCCCAACCCTCCCAATTGTATTGAATTGTATTTACATTCTCATTAAACAATGTTTCAAAAAACATTTGGATCAGGCTTGGTCAATAATTTGTAATGGGGGGGCCATTTTGGCAACTGATCAAGGGCCACATTTCTACCGAGGGGTTTGGGGTCTGGGACGGGGCGGTTGGGTGCAGAAGGGAGCTTAGGGGAGGAGCCTGCGTGCAGGGAGGTGGGGGTATGATCTGGGGCAGTGGATAGGGGTGCAGGGTCCAGGAGGGGGTATGGGCGCAGGAGAGGAGTCTGGCCTGGGGGAGGGGCTCTAGAGGGGTGCAGGGTCAGGGAGGGAGCTGTGACCTGGGTGAAGGGGGAGCAGAAGGTTTGGGGGAGGGGGTGCGGGTGCCAGAGAGGAGTCTGGCCTGGGGGAGGGGCTCTAGGGGGTGCAGGTCTGGGAGGGAGCTGTGATCTGGGTGAAGGGGGAGCAGAGGGTTTGGGGGAGGGGTGCGGGTGCCAGAGAGGAGTCTGGCCTGGGCGAGGGGTGTCGGGGGGTGCAGGGTCAGGGAGGGAGCTGTGACCTGGGGGAAAGAGGGACGCAGGTTCAGGTGGTCGCCTGGGACAGGCAGGCGGGGAGGGGACGTGGGCGCCAGGGGCAGGCTCTGGCTGGGGAGGCGCCTACCTAGGCAGCTGCGTATGGGGGAGCCCGACTGTCACCTGAGGGGATGGGGGAGCTCAATTTTCAACTGTGGGGAATGGAGGAAATACTGTGGAGTGGAGGGAGCGAGATGCGGGGGGTGAATTGTTCCTGGAGGGGAGATCTCCCTGGCTTGGGTGGGGGGGGGGGGGCGTTTCCAGCAAAGCCCTCACATAAGAGGGAGACAGACGGGGGGGTAGGGAGAGGACGGGGATGGGCAGGGCAGGGTGGTTAGAAATGGGGAGGGGCAGGAGAAGGGAAGGGGGAGGAGATGGAGGAGAACAGGGGACAGGAGTGGGGGCGGGGATGAGGAGCAGGACACAGGCAGGGCAGTGGTGGTGATGGCTGAGCGATGAGAACAGCTTGTGGGGAACTTAGCTCTCCCCCAGCTGTACACGCGATACTAGACTGACTCTAGTCTCTCTGCGGCTCCCCGGCTGGGCTCTCACTCCCACGTCTCCCCTCAGGGTGCCTGCCGGCTCCCCTGCTCTCTCTGAACCCGTCCCTGGGGTCATTGTTACCATGAGGTGTCTGGTCCCTGGAGCGTCCCCTGTGACCCGCTTTATCTTCTGCAAGGACGGGCGGGAGGCTGCCAGCCAAGTGTTCAGCCCCGGGCCATTCACCTACCACCTCACCCGTCGCGTCTCCGGCCCGGGGGACGCTGGGAATTTCTCCTGCTGGTACCAGCACAGGAGTGACAATAAGGAGCTGCTGAATTCCAACCTGAGCCTCTCCAGGACGCTGCGTGTGACCGGTGAGGCCCTGAGGCCCAGACCTGCCCCACCCAGAGCAGCCGGACCCCACTGCTGGGGCAGGAACCAGGGGCTGTGCTGAACAGAAGGGGCTCCGGGGCAGCTGGCATGTGTGGGCAGCAGCCCCCGTCACACCCCTCCTGCAGGGCAGGGACTCCCTGCCCCCCATCACTGTGTCTAGGGGAGCTGGCTGGGCCGGCACAGCCCAGAACAGCCCCGGTTCCTGGAGCACCCCAAGGTGCCAGAGAGCCCAGCAGGATAGTGACAGCCTGGGCTGGCTGGGTTTTCACAAGCAGGGCCAGGGGCTCTGCGGGCCCTTCCCAAACTCTGCTCATGACTGGTGCTGCCAGTGGCTTGGGGGCTGGGATTAGAGGAGCGGTCTGGTGCCCAGCTTGGGGGCTGGGATTAGAGGAGCGGTCTGGTGCCCAGCTGGGGGGCTGGGATTAGGGGAGCAGTCTGGTACCCAGCTGGGGGGCTGGGATTAGAGGAGCGGTCTGGTGCCCAGCTGGGGGGCTGGGATTAGAGGAGCGGTCTGGTGCCCAGCTGGGGGGCTGGGATTAGAGGAGCGGTCTGGTGCCCAGCTGGGGGGCTGGGATTAGGGGAGCGGTCTGGTGCCCAGCTGGGGGGCTGGGATTAGGGGAGCGGTCTGGTACCCAGCTGGGGGGCTGGGATTAGAGGAGCAGTCTGGTGCCCAGCGGGGGGCTGGGATTAGAGGAGCGGTCTGGTGCCCAGCTGCGGGGCTGGGATTAGAGGAGCGGTCTGGTGCCCAGCTGGGGGGCTGGGATTAGAGGAGCGGTCTGGTGCCCAGCTGGGGGACTGGGATTAGAGGAGCGGTCTGGTGCCCAGCTGGGGGGCTGGGATTAGAGGAGCGGTCTGGTACCCAGCTGGGGGGCTGGGATTAGAGGAGCGGTCTGGTGCCCAGCTGGGGGGCTGGGATTAGAGGAGCGGTCTGGTACCCAGCTGGGGGGCTGGGATTAGGGGAGCGGTCTGGTACCCAGCTGGGGGGCTGGGATTAGAGGAGCGGTCTGGTGCCCAGCGGGGGGCTGGGATTAGAGGAGCGGTCTGGTGCCCAGCTGGGGGGCTGGGATTAGAGGAGCGGTCTGGTGCCCAGCTGGGGGGCTGGGATTAGAGGAGCGGTCTGGTGCCCAGCTGGGGGGCTGGGATTAGAGGAGCGGTCTGGTGCCCAGCTGGGGGGCTGGGTTTAGGGGAGGGGCGGGCTGGCATTATGGGCCGCCCAGCTAGCCAGCAGGCAGGTTGCTTGCTGGCCCTTGTTCTTGCCCAGGTCTCTGCGCAGCTGGAAGGGGGCAGGATAGAAGGGGGCAGGGGCTGGAGTTCAGGGATTCCCTTCACACCCTCTGCTGGTGTCTGGCTCCTTCCCAGAGCCAGTTGCAGCCCTGGCCCCTCTGGCCCCCTCCTCCCTTTACTGTGACCGTTCCTTTTGCTGCAGGTGCCCAGGACGGAGCCGCCGCCGCCAGCCCAGGTACCCGCACCCAGCACTAGGGCTGTTCTCAGCCCCCGAGCTCCCTGAGGGTCTGTCCTGGCCTGGGGAGGGCTAATCCCTGCCGATGACCCAGGATGGGGGAGGAAACAGGTGCAAAGTCCCTGCACAACACGGCCACTGCCAGAGCCAGGGACAGAACCCAGGTATCCTGGCAGCCACCCCCCACTCTAACCACTAGGTCTCACTCCCCTCCCAGAGCTGGGGATGAAACCTGGTTCCCAGCCCTCCTGCGCTAACTGCTAGGCCCCATGGCCCTCTCTGCAGTGGGAGGCTAACCCCCCATCCCATTGCGTGTGCTGGTGTTGCCCTCTAGTGGTGAGCCCAGCTGGCTCAGGCCAAGCCTCTGAGGGTATGTCTACACTACCCTCCTAGTTCGATTTGAATTTCCCGGGCTTCATTTGCATAAGCGGGGAGCCGCCATTTTTAAAACCCCGCTGGTTCGAACCCTGTGCAGCGCGGCTACACGGGGCACGAACTAGGTACTTCGAACTAGGCTTCCTAGTTCAAACTACCGTTACTCCTCATCCCTCTGCAGCCACGGTGCAAAGCCCGGAGCCCAGGGATAATGGGGACAGACAGAAGGGCGGGGGCTCAGGGTGCATATCGGAGCCCTCTGGGCGCTGGCCAGCCCCTGCCTAGATGGAGGTTGTCTGGCAGCGGGTGCCAGCACAGCCGCAGCGTGGTAGGGGCAGGAGGGGCCTGCGCGGTTCCTAGTGACGTTCTCCCTCTTTCTTCCAGTTGTGTCGTCCTGGCGAAGACCCAGGTAGGTGGGCCCCGGGGAGGAGTCCCCCTGGCACGGTGCCCCTGGGCTTCCCTTGCAGCAGGGATCAGGGCGGGGGGATTTTGGGGGCACAACCGAACTGCGCGGGAGGGTTCCGATGTCCCTGACAGCTGGGTCCCCTCTGCAGCCTGCTCCCCCGTCCCACGGCCCTCTGATCCCCTGGCCGAGCTTGGGTGCGGGCTGGGCCATGCTGCGGGGGTGCAGTGGGTGGCAGGGCCGGGGGGTCGGGGGTGGCATGCGCTGAGCCGGCTGTGTTTGTCCTGCACAGGCAGCCGGGCACGGGAGGCCCTGGCCATGACGCTGCGGCTGGTGTTGGCGATCGTCACGGGGGCCCTGGCAGTGGCGGACACACCGAGGGGCAGCTGCACTGTGAGGGCCTGCCAGGCTCCCCCATGCCGCTGGGGGGGGGGGGGGCAACACGAGCTGGGTCCTTTTCATCTGGCAGCTCTCACTGTCCCCGCCTGATGGAGACGGGGCCCCCTCCCTCACTGTGACCGTCCACCCCCACCCCGTCTGGGGGTCCCTGCAGTGCACCTCCATAGGCTGACGGGGGCACCGTGTCCATGTGCAGCGCTGGGCCTGCCGCTGCAAGGGCCGGGGAGCGCTGGTGGGGGAAGGACCCCCCAGTGGAGCTATAGGTGGGGGAGTCTGGGGGCTCCCCGGACTGGGGCTCCCCAGGGATGGAGAGGTTAGGGGTGTCTGGCTGGAGGGGGAAGAGGGTGGGAAACTGTGGGACCTGCCCATGTGATTCAATCTAACCCCCCATCTCTCTCTCAGATGCTGACATTGGCCAGTTCTGCACCTCCAAGGTAGGTGCTGCACCCCGGCCCTGGCTGCAGTGGGGGGTTCAGGCCTGGATGACCAGGGGGAGGGGGAGCAGTGAGGCAGGGGCCCTGGGTTTCCCCTGCTAAAGCCAGAATTGACCCTGTCCCGGCACCCAGGGTGAGGCTGAGCACCGGGTGGACCCTGCTGCCATGGGGCTAAGCATCTGGGGGCCTTGCCTCCATGGGGCTGAGCACCTGGGGGACCCTGCTGCCATGGGGCTAAGCACCTGGGGGCCTTGCCTCCATGGGGCTGAGCACCTAGGGGACATGCTGCCGTGGGGCTGAGCACCTGGGGGCCTTGCCTCCATGGGGCTGAGCACCTGGGGGACATGCTGCCGTGGGGCTGAGCACCTGGGGGACCCTGCTGCCATGGGGCTGAGCACCTGGGGGACATGCTGCCGTGGGGCTGAGCACCTGGGGGCCTTGCCTCCATGGGGCTGAGCACCTAGGGGACATGCTGCCGTGGGGCTGAGCACCTGGGGGCCTTGCCTCCATGGGGCTGAGCACCTGGGGGACATGCTGCCGTGGGGCTGAGCACCTGGGGGACCCTGCTGCCGTGGGGCTGAGCACCTAGGGGACATGCTGCCGTGGGGCTGAGCACCTGGGGGACATGCTGCCGTGGGGCTGAGCACCTGGGGGACCCTGCTTCCGTGGGGCTGAGCACCTAGGGGACATGCTGCCGTGGGGCTGAGCACCTGGGGGACCCTGCTGCCATGGGGCTGAGCACCTGGGGGACCCTGCTGCCATGGGGCTGAGCACCTGGGGGACCCTGCTGCCGTGGGGCTGAGTATGTGGGGCAGCCCACCTGCAGGGACTCTGCGATGGGAGTTGCTAACCCCGGTTGGGGGGCTGGGGGGGGGTGCAGCAGCTCCCAGGCAGAGGGATGGGCCTGGCCATGGGCAGTGCAGCCTGAACTGACCCCTCCTGCCTCTCTTCCAGACACTGCCCCCCGTGCACTATGACATGGTGACCTACGAGCACTGAGGTGATCCTGTGCTGCTGCCTCCTGCCCCAGGAGCCTGGTGAGGGGGGCTCAGTGCTGGGGGTGAGGGGGGGCACCCGCCCAGCAGGGGCCAGCAGGGGGCGCTGGGGGGGTAATGGGGGGAGGGGCTTGCACAGTTGCACACACCCAGGATGGCTGTGGGGCACATCGGGGGCTCTGGGGATAATGGGGCAGGTGCTGGGGCAGTGGGATCAGAGGTGGCAGGACAGGGGGCTGGGTGCCCCTAGCGGGGATAAGGGGGGAGTAGGGCTGGGGGTTGCACTGTGCATAGCTGAGCCCCCTCCCATTTTCTCTCCCCAGGACGTGGAGGGGACGTCCCTCGCCCGGCTGGCTGAGGGGCACCAGTACTCCTGGGCGCAGGGAGGGCGCTGGCTGGGTGCTGGGGCTGCGCTGGAGCCTGGGAGTGGGCTAGAGCCACCAGAGCCTCTCTGCCCCCCGCCCCCGATCTCCAGTGAGGCTTGTTCCCGGCATGACCCCCATGCCTGCAGCTGGGCCCTGGACACTGCTCGGCCCACACGGGAGAGGAGGAGGCACCTGCTCTGCCCTTGGATCTGTGGGCACAGGCAGGCTGTGAACCAGTGGTGCCAGCAACCTCCCCCAAGCACGCCCTGGTACCAGCCCCTCAGCAGCCTGCGAGCCGGGGCCCTGCCCAGCCCCACAACGATGGCCAGGGCCGCTGGGGTTAATGCAACGAGACGCGCCCAGCTGCAATGGCCGAACCCCCCGGGCTCCGGCAGCCGTGTCCCTGCGTCCCTCTGTCCGTCTGTCGGGCGCTGGGGCTGGGCTCGCCAGGCAGGTGGCAGCTGGTTTCTCTCCATAACTCTGCAATCGAGAAAGATGGCAGAGCTAAGCCCGGGGTGCAGCCGGGGGATCCCAGGCTCAGTTCCAGCAGCCTTGGTCACAGCAGCCAGGAGGTGGCATGAGGAGCATGGGCTCAGCTCCAGCGAGACAGGTGGGCCCCACAGGTGGTCAGATGCAGAGACTGCTCCGAGCCGGCATCCCACCAGCAGGCAGAGAGAAGCTGGCGGGCGAGGCTGGGAGACAGAGAGGAGCCCTCAGCTGAGCAGCAGGCAGGCTGAGAGTACGTGGTGGGTGGCCGGGGAGAGGAGCCAGTGGGCTGACAGGGCTTCAGGGCACAGTGCAAGCAGAGCAGGACGGAGGCCCTTCTGGGCATGGGCTCAGCTCCACAGTGCCATTGTAAACCTGGCTCTGCCCCCCCACTCTCCTTGCTCCCACGAGGGAATACATGTGTGAACCCTCCACCCCCCACTCCAGGACAGGCCTAGCCTCATATCTCCTTGATGCCGGGAGAGTCACCACTGGGGGCTCCTCTTCGGCCAGTTCGACATTACCTAGCCCAGCTGCAAACCCTCGTGCTGGCCACCCGGAGCCCTGTGAGTGTGTGTGAGCTGGGCACGGCATGGCCAGGGAGCCTCACGCCTGGTGCAGGGCGAGTTGCCAGAGCGTTGCCTGCTCCGGGCTTTGGCACAGGCTCGGGGGGTGAGAGCCAACACGTCTGCACAGCCCCACGCCCTGGCAGCGACACGCCTCAGCTCGGGGGCAACGCTCATCTTAGGCCTTGTCCACAGTGGGGAGCTCTCGGTTCTCGTCACCTAGCTCAGCTGCTCCCTGGGCTGGGGCAAGACAATATCAGCTTGAGGTCTTGGTAGCTGAACCCAGAGTCCCCCCCCCCCCCCGCCAGCTCTCGGTTCCAGCGGCGGCTCCCTTGGAACAGACCAGTGGATGATGAAGCGCGTTTACCAACGAAAGCTGCTCCGCAGCCGGCGATCACACAGGCGCCAAACGCCTCCATGGTCCACTGAGATCCCCAAGGGTGGGCATAGGCCCACAGCCCCCAGAGAGGTTATTCCCTGTCTGTAAAATAAGACTAATGATACTAACCTTCACTTTTTAGACCTACACACAGCAACTAGGGATTTTTATTAACTACTCAAATATCGGTGAGCCTGGCTCGCTAGATGAACCATCCGGTTCCTCTTGGAATCATGTTAAATGCTTGATCCCCATGACCAAAGTCTCAGATACTGGGAGAAGTGACACGGGGGAATAAAAGCTGCTGTCTGAGGTAAACTACCTGGCAGGAATCCCCTGGAATGGGAGCCATCGCTACCAGGAGCCCAGGAATAACAAGACTCCAAAAGTCCAGCTGCCAGGCAGTTTGACCATCTCCTTCAGGCCAGTGGCCCAGAATTCCAGGACATCTTTGGGCCTGGGTTTAAAAAGAGGCAGTACCGTGTGCTCAGCCCCTTTTTATCCATCCCCTTTCCCTCCATTGGCACGCAACCCTCAAATGGCCAAAGGTTTCCCTTTCCCTCCCTCCTTGGTTAAACAAGCTGGTTAAACAGCTCGAGGTGATGGAGTGATAAGCACCCACTGACAGAGTCGCTCGGGTTGCAGGGCCAGCGTAAGTCCGCTTTTAAAACTGCCGGCCATAGCTGCAGCTACGGGAGGGGACTCTAGCAAGGGCCTGGAACAAGGAACAGGGCTCCACTCCTGCATGGGATTCGGGCTTCCCCCAGGCAGATGCTCTGTTGCTGCTTTCCTGTCTCTCCCTTCTCCAGGTGGAAGGGGACGGTTAGCCAGTGTTCCCTGCAAGCTGAGCTCTTGGGCGGCCAGCCAGGAGACATTCAAATGCTGCCCAGTTTGCTAGCCGGTAGCATGTGTTTCTAGTGGTGGTGCATGTGGTGTACTGGGTGTAGACATAGATCTTGTTGTTATAGTAACTGCGTTAGGTCACTGGGGGTCAGCCCAGCTGGTTTGGGTTTTTTCTAGCTAGCTCCGTGCTATGCAATAAAATGGACACTTGCAACTACTCAAGCTCTCTGTATTTCCACTGATTTCTTCCCATGCTGTGAAACTCCACGTGACGTAACAGTGCACATCCGTGCATGCCTTGGTGCACATAACAAAATGTATTCCGCACAGGAGTGGGGGAAAAAGTAGAGGCATTATTGCTGCTAGCTCCTTACTGAAACTCAGTGAAAGGCAGGGGAAATGAGAGATCAAAATCCTGAGACTGACAGTCCCCAGGAACAACGGGGAGAGGCTAAAGTCCCAGTTCAGCCTGACTGGCAGAGCAGGGAGCCAGGAGGGAGCCAGGGTCGGCAGAGTGGGACTGAGCTAAGGAGAGAGCAGGGGCCCGCACTGAGCTGGGGAGCAGGGCTGGCCTCGGGGAGGGAGAAGGGGAGGCCGGGGTCAGGATCGGGGGCAGTGCGACTGGCCTCAGGGAGGAAGGGGGTCAGAGGCAGCATGACTGGCCTCGGGGAGGGAGAAGGGGAGGCCGGGGTCAGGATCGGGGGCAGTGCGACTGGCCTCAGGGAGGAAGGGGGGGTCAGGGGCAGCATGACTGGCCTCGGGGAGGGAGAAGGGGGGGCCAGGGTCAGGATCTGGCCCTTCCCCCCCAGAGCTGCTTCCCATCCCCTCTTCCTTCCAGCCAGTTCCTGCCCCCCCCCAGCCAGTCCCTCTTCCTCCCTCCCCCCTGCCCAGGATCAAGTGTGTCCGTTTTTTGGGGGGAGGGTCTACCTCGCAACCCTACGAGTCAGACCCAGCGCAGGCACCAAGTGATGGGGGCTGCCAGAACTTTGGGAACCTGAGTCTGCGGGGTGGGGGTTTGTGGCAGGTCAGGAGATGAAAGGGGAAGGCTCTAAGGGACAGGGTGTAGGAGACAGACAAATGCCAGGGGGCCAAGTGGAGACAATGAGGAAAAGGACAGGAGGGGAGGTGTCAGTGGGGGGGGGGGGGACGGACAGGATGATGCTAGGAGAGGAGAGGGGAAGGGCTTTGGGGGCTAGAGGGGAGAAGGGGAGGTGCTGGGAGAAGGCTTGAAAGAAGGGGTGGGCATGAGGAAGGCGGAGATGGAGCAAGGCACGTGTAAAGGCACAGGGGCATGAGGGGAACGGGGGCAGAGGGTGGTGAGGGAGTGGGCAAAGTGGGTAGGGGCAGTGAGGGAAGGGGGAGGCACCAAGAGGGTGCAAGGGTAAGGGAAGGTGCAGGTGCCAGGGAGTCCGGGGGTGAAGCAGAAGGGCAGACACCTGCAGGGGAGGGACCAGCAGCAGAGGAGAGAGGCAGGACAGGTGTGTAGAGGGAGGTGTTAGAAGAGGGGATGAGGAGGGGTAGCTCACATGGTCAGAGTGGGGCTACTGGAGGAGTGGGCACAGGGGGAGAGAGAAAGGCTGCTGGAGGGGGCAGGTCTCGGGAAGGCTGAGGGCAGTGAGAAGGGCAGGAGTCAGGACAGCAGAGGTGGGTGAGGGGTTGGGGGGGCAGTAGGCACCAGGGGAGCTGATGGAGGAAGGGAAGGAGACAGGGCAGCAGAGGGGAAAGGTAAGTGGTTCATAAGATATTTATGAATAACTTGGGTGCCACCATGGCACATCCAAACAAGCCACACTCAGTACTGGTGCACAACACAAAATGTATTGTGCTCATGGGAGGAAACTCTTAGAGGGAACACTTCCCCCAGCCTCCCCACCCCCCAAGTTAATGTCACACACATTGGGTTAATGCAATTGCAGGATCGTTGCATGAGGGGGGTTTGGTGAGGGCCAAACTAATCCCTATTGGTAAGTGGATGGTGGGAAAAGTCCTTGGGGGAGGTCACATGACACCTTTTATTTCTGGTCATGTGTCCATATTGCCCTGAAAGTGTTACCTCCAGAGGCGTGGCTAATGGGGGTCAAAGAGTACATTTAAAAACATTCTTTGGGTGCACACCCTAATGAAATGTGCTGCGCACGCCAATGGGCAGAGAGCAGATCCAGTCCTGGGAGCAGGGCTGCAGCCACAGAGTTATAGACGCCGCCCAGAGAGCAGATCCGCATGCTGGGAGCAGGCCTGCAGCTGTAACCCACCCACCTGATGTGGGTCACTATCCTATGGAGTGGCACTGAGACCACGCCCAGCAAGCAATTATTACAAGGGAGCTCTTCAGCCTATGCTGAGAGGCAACTGACTTATAACTCAAGCTGTAACAGCTCCTCCCCTAAGCTTCAAAAGTCCCAGGTTCTAATCCCACTGTTGGCAGTTGCACAGCCATGGAAGCAGAGGGGCCAGGGAACCCTCTGTACAGGACTCCCCCCTCCCCCCCCACACACACACCCTTGCTTCCTGGAATCAGCCACCTAGGTGAATAAAGCTGGAAACCCCCATGCCTATAGCTGTGCACCTTTGCTTTCAATAGCTACAGCCATTCTAAAGTGCCCAGATCTCACAACAGAAAGGAGACGTCCCAATGAGCTGCTAAGCTGTGCTGCCTGCCACGGACAAGTAGCTCCAAGAGGAGCAAGTGCTGTTGACTCTGGAGCCTAATGATGGTGGTGTCTTCCAGCCATTTTCAGATTAGTACAGCTGTGAACCAGGTGCCAGCTGGCCATAGGGTCCCATAGACCTGGCTTGTGCAGCCTAACCTGATAACCAAGCAGTCCATCCATTACTAGCCAGCCGATTACCTTGGGCATGGGAGACCATTGCACTCGTAATTCCTGGGGCCTTCACGCACTGACAGGGCTTGACTTGATCGGCCAGCTAGGGAGAAAGAAATAAACAGAAGGCAGAGGAGTCACCAAGAGATCAGAAGACCAGCACGGTGCCTTATAGGCCGTTCAGCTGTGAAGAGTCACCAAGACAGGGCAGGTGATGCTAACCTGAGTTAGTCCATTAGCTGCGGCTAGGCTGGGCCACAAGAGGAGAGACAGGCAGTAAATCTGCAGCTGTCAGACCATAAGGAGGACACGGAGGTTTTGAAACCAGCTCAGAGAACAGGGCTGGGTAAAATGCAACCTACCAAACACTGTGATCTGGCCGCTTTCTGTTTAGATCCTGCTGCCCATGCCGCCGAATTCTAAGTGGGGACTCAGGCAGCAGGATCCAATTTTAAATGATTCACGGCTCATGGTTACAGCAGGGGCAGGAGCCACGAGCCCTTTAAAAAGCTGTAGCCACGCTGGACAGCTGCCAGTAGTGGCAAAGCTGTGAGCTCTTTTCTGTGCTTTTAATTGAAAGCCTCAGCCACGGAGAACTCTGAGGGTGGGCTAGTCCACAACACCGCCCCTTCTGCCTCAGGCTCCGCCCCTTCTGTGGGTGGAGCCGGCCTATGACCCCATACCAAAATCCATTAAGTGGCCCCCTTCTGAAAATTATCGCCCAGCCCTGTCACAGAATCATAGAAAAGTCTGAGTGGAAGGGACCATGATAGGTCCAGTGATTCGCAAACTTTTTTTATAATGTACCCCCTTTAAAAAAAAATGTGTAAGTACCCCCAGTACCTACAGTTTTCAGACACACACAATTTTTTTCTACCGTTGCAACACATTTGTTTAAACAACTGCATCGTAGCCGGGCGGGCGATGGCATTTTTGGGTGTAAAAGGTACAAAAAGAATAAAGCGCTGTCAAACTGAAAACTAAAATTCAGTTTTCTCCAAATTTCAGTTGTGTTGACGTGTCCCCCAGACATCTCTTGAGTACCTTTAAGGGGACTCGTACCACTGGTCGAGAAGCACTGATCTAGTCCACCCCTGCACCGAGACAGGACCAAGCATGTTTGTCTCACCTCTTGGCTCCTAGGACACGGCTTGAACTAACGCACTTGGAAAGACATTATCGTATATACGCCCAAAGTGCTTCGTCTCAGTGTATTACCATAAAATCTAACTGACCAAACTCTGACCTTTCATTTCCCTGTCACTTGGCCAGCCACAGCCTCACACGCCTTCGGCATCGCTCTCAAAGCCTTCGTCACGCTTTTACACACCTGTGCTGACACGCTTGTGAGCCAGGCACACTTGTGCGACACGTCCCAAAGCACTTGCTCCAGGGCATTACATCGCACTTGCCTGCCTTTGATGGACAGGGAAAGGGAGACCTGAAAGGCCTCTCCAAGGTCACCAGTGCGAGAGTGAGCGCAGAATTGCGGAGCAAGGGTCTAACACACAACTCTGTGCCTTAGTCACTAGGTGGCATTAGATTAGAACCCGGGAGTTCTTACACCCAACCCCCTGCCCCCTCCACTAGGCCATGCTGCTGGCCTCCCGCCTCTCCCCCAGGGCTTGGAGACAGACGGGAGGCTGGAGCCAGCCTGCGCAGAAGGGGCTGTAACGCTTACAGCTCGTTCATGACACTGCCCCTGCGCAGCCCCTCTCAGATCCACACTCGGAACCCACAAGAAACACCCCAAGAGCAGAGATGAAACCGCCACTCACCTGCAGCCCAGCTTCCAGGAAGGGCAAAGCAAAAGCGGAGCTCGCGGATTCCAGCCCAGCCTGGCACCTGCTTCCTGAACTTTGGCCCCTTTCCTCCAAGATAGCAGGAGGCTGCTCTGGGCCTTTTGTGCCCACGACAGGGCAGAAAAGCAAACTCAGCTGTTGGTTCCATCTTGCGGGCAGAGCCCCGGCAGACAGTGGCAGGCGGGGGTATCGACTGACCCTCCAACCCAGGATATTCCCCCCACACCTGGATTCGCTTCCTAGTCATCCCCATCTCCCTGCACGATCCTTGTTTCTCATCCCGCCGTTCCGAGAAATTGTCAGAGCAGGTTGATCCCGACCTTGCCAAGGGCTTAGGTAACATCACAAGGCTTTGCCGCCACAGCTGGCTTGGCTTGGGTGTGTGGCAAAAGCCCCCCCCCCCCCCTCCCCGCTGGCACAGCTATTCTGGCAAAGCCGCCAGGGCAAATGGCAACTCTGCCGAAAAGCATCTGCTGGCTTTAAGCTCCCTGCGAGCTGTTCTCATCGCTCAGCCATCACCACCACTGCCCTGCCTCTGTCCTGCTCCTCATCCCCGCCCCCACTCCTATCCCCTGCTCTCCTCCATCTCCTCCCCCTTTCCTTCTCCTGCCCCTCCCCATTTCCACCTGCCCTGCCCTGCCCATCCCCGTCCTCTCCCTCCCCCCGTCTGTCCCCCTCTTATGTGAGGGCTTTGCTGGAAACGCCCCCCCCCCCCCAAGCCAGGGAGATCTCCCCTCCGGGAACAATTCAGCCCCCCATCTCGCTCCCTCCACTCCACAGTATTTCCTCCATTCCCCACAGTTGAAAATTGAGCTCCCCCATCCCCTCAGGTGACAGTCGGGCTCCCCCATACGCAGCTGCCTAGGTAGGCACCTCCGCAGCCAGAGCCTGCCCCTGGCGCCCACGTCCCCTCCCCGACTGCCTGTCCCAGGCGACCACCTGAACCTGCGTCCCCCATTCCCTCAGATCACAGCTCCCTCCCTGACCCTGCACCCCCCGACACCCCTCCCCCAGGCCAGACTCCTCTCTGGCACCCGCACCCCCTCCCCCAAACCCTCTGCTCCCCCTTCACCCAGGTCACAGCTCCCTCCCTGACCCTGCACCCCCCCGACACCCCTCCCCCAGGCCAGACTCCTCTCTGGCACCCGCACCCCCTCCCCCAAACCTTCTGCTCCCCCTTCACCCAGGTCACAGCTCCCTCCCTGACCCTGCACCCCTCTAGAGCCCCTCCCCCAGGCCAGAGTCCTCTCCTGCGCCCATACCCCCTCCTGGACCCTGCACCCCTATCCACCGCCCCAGATCATACCCCCCCCCTGCACCCAGGCTCCACCCCTAAGCTCCCTTCTGCACCCAACCACCCCGTCCCAGACCCCAAACCCCTCGGTAGAAATGTGGCCCTTGATCAGTTGCCAAAATGGCCCCCCCATTACAAATTATTGACCAAGCCTGATCCAAATGTTTTTTGAAACATTGTTTAATGAGAATGTAAATACAATTCAATACAATTGGGAGGGTTGGGGGGAGGGGGACGCAGCTGCTGGCTCCTCAGCTCTTGCTGCTCTCACTGGGTGTCTTCCTGCTGCAAGGGAAGCAGAATCCGTCACATTCATCCCTGGGGACTCAGGGGAACTGGCCCCCCAGCATTTCCACCCTCCTCCCCCTGCTCTCTGGTCACCCCCCGTCAGGCCCGCAGGGTGAGCTCCTGACCCCCCCCCCCCCCAGAGCTCCTGACACCTCGGCCCCCTCCCGCCTCCTAGGACAGTTTCTGTGTTCAGAGCCTCCCCCACCCCCAGGGACGCTCGCAGGGGCAGGAGGGATTCTGCCAGCAGGGACGTGGGGTGGGGGCAGCCTGAGGAAAGGGGCGGGGGACTCCCTGAGGGGATGGGAAGGAGACCCTGGCCCTGCCCCACTCTCCTGATCTGCTCCGGCTGCTCACCATGTATTCCAGGAGCTGATGGGCCTGCCCATGCAGGGCGTGGGCCAGGACCAGCCCGGCCTGGCTGGGGCGCCGCAGGGGGGAGCGGGCAGCGAGCAGAGCCTTGTCCAAAAAGCAATTCTCCTGCTCTGCTGTGAAGAGCTGCCCAAAGACCTGGAATCAAGAGCACAGGAGGTTTCAGCTGACGGCCCAGAGCCCGGCCCCAACTCCTGGGGCTAAAACAGCTTCCTCCTCCCCCAAACTCCCTTCCAGACCCTGCACCCAGACGCTCTCCTCACCCGGCACCCCAACCCCTGCCCCAGGTCACAGCTTCCTCCTGCCCCCAAGACCCTCCTACCCGCACGAGGGCCCCAGCCAGCCCCACCCCCGAGCCCTGCCCTGCCCTGGCAGCGCGTCCTTACCTCTCCCACCCTCACGCTGTTGCTGTGAGCCAGGACCCATCTTTCTTTGTAGTAGTGTCTGCACCACAGGTCCTCTGCCTGGTGGATGTTGAGGCCTGCAAGAGACACAACAGGGTCATTCTGCTGGCAGGTCTGAGCCCTTCCCCTCCCACGGGTCCCTGCAGGCATCCCTGGGCAAATGGAGGGGCACAGGGGGCAGAAGGGGAACACAGAGGGACGCATCCCCCCTTGGGCCAGTCTGGGGGAAAAGGGCTGGGTCCCCTCCCCCCGCCGCCGGCACCCTCAGGGTGTCCCTGGGGCCCAGGTCCCGGCTGGGTTCCTTACCCCTGTGGTGCAGGAGGAGTTGATACAGGCTGTGCACCCCCTCCCGGGCCAGCCGGCTGACGTCTTCGGATGGGTCCGAAATAAAAAGGCCCAGCTGGGCCACGTGGTGACCCATCCTCGGCCAGTCGGCGGAGTTCTGAGGGGAGAGAAGAGGGGGGGTCCCTCAGCATCCTGGGGCTGCACGTCCCATGCAAACGGCCGCCGAGGCGGGTCTGAGCTCGGGGGACGGACAGAGACACCTCCCGGGGCGGGGCGGGGCCGGCCTTGCGAGGAGACAACCCTGAGCAATGGCCCCGACTGAAGGGTCACTCCGGGGGTGGAACAAGGGGATCCACTGACGGCCACTCCCCAGTCTGGGGCCCAGTCCCTCAAGAGCCCCCCTGAAGGGCCCAGGGTCGCCCCTCCCCGGGGAAAGGAGAACGCGGCCCATTCCCGGCCCATTCCCGGCCCATTCCCAGCCCTGCCTCTGCCTCCTGGGGACGCTCCCAGCCCCGCGCCCTGCAGCCCCAGACCCCCCGGCTCCGAGGTCACTTACGTCAAACCCCGGGAGGGTGGTGGCGACTCCCAGCAGGGCCGTGGTGCTGCGAAGGGCCCTGGCTCGCTCCTGGGGCAGGCGGGACTCCAGCCACGGGCTCAGGTGCTGGGGGGGAAAGAGGCAGGTCAGGACCCGTAGGGAGGCGCCGGTTCTGGGCAGAGCCTGGGGCTCCTCTCGGACTGGGCCCCCCCCAGCCACTGACACTGCTCCTCTCTCGGCCCCCCGAGGAAGCAGGGACAATGGCCCCGTCCCCCCCACGGGGCTCACCTCCATTATGAGCTGGAGCCGGGCGGTATCTGGGGACTCGGCGAGGAGGCTCGCCAGTAGGGCCTGGAGGTCGTAGGGAAGGGCCCGGATGAACTGCTGCAAGACAAGGGGGAGCCCTGGGTCAGAGGGGGGTTGGGGAATCCAGGCCACCCGCTGGCTCCGGGGTGCAGCCTTGAGCAGGGTCTGAGCCGCCTCGCAGAGCAGGGAGGAGCCCAGGCTGGGCATGGAAGGGACGGGCCCCCCGGGAGAGCAACGGGAACCCTGGAGGGAAGGATCCAAACCTGCAGCTTCTTCCCGCCCTCTGCCCCCCCCCCCCCTCCCCGACTCCTCTCTGGAGCTCCAGCACAGCCCGGGAGCAGGGCCCGGAGGGACGTACCTGTGTGTGGATGGGCTCCTGCTGCCAGTCCCCAGACACTGTCTGTCCCACGGCCGCCGTCAGCAGGGGGCTCAGGAGCTGGGCCCGCAGGGGAGGCTGCAAGGTGCTGGCAGGAGAGAGGGGCAGAGACTGTTAATTCAGCAGCAGGAGACAGAGACTTTCCCACTCCCTGGCCAGGGGATCTGCTCTGGGGGAGTCGGCGGGGGGGGGGGGGGTCGGTACCTGAGGCTGCAGGCGGCGTTGAGGCAGTCGGCCAAGACCAGCGGGGGGGCGAGTCCTCCATGATCTCCTGTGAGACCCAAGGAGACAAAGGGGCGTGTGAGGCTGGGCCCCCAAGAGACGCTCACGCGGCCAGCGCCCCCACCCAGCAGGATCCAACCCCACTGCCTCCCGCTGGCCTGTAGCCCCCCTGCCCGGCACAGGGCCCCTCCCAGCACCCCCCTCCCAAACCGGGACCAGCTCAATCCTTGTCCCCAGGCCGTTTCCTGCCCCTCACTGCCCTGGTGACCAGCCTCTGAACCTCCTCATCCCTGCTCCCCAGGCGCATCCCCAGCAGCCCGCTCGGCTCCCTTCCAGCCCCCCATGGCCCGGGGAGACCCCTCCCTGTCCCGAATCCCCCTTCCTGTCCGGCACCCCACACCTGCCCCATTTCTGTGTCCCTCCCTTCTCCAGCATCCCCACCCACCCTCCCCATGTCCACCTCCAGCCCTCCTGGCTCCACCCATCCCGTTTCCAGCACCCCCACCCGCCGCCATGGCCCAGGCAGACCCCTGTCCACCCCACGTATCCCCTTCCCTCCTCCCGGCTGCCGCGACTCGCTTACAACGATCCTGGCCATCATGGTGTCCTTGCAGCAGCGCGGCGCCAGGGTGTCCTCGCCCCTTTGGAGGGCGGCGAGGCAGGCGAGGGGGATGGCCAAGAGGAACCGCTGCAGGGCGGCTGGGCTCTGCACCCCAGAGAGAGTCTGTGAGCCTGGGGCCTGCCTGCCCCCCACGGACAGCTGCAGGGCTCAGGTCTCCCAGGAGTGGAGGTGGGAGCTGCTGGTTGTCCAAGCACCCACACTCCCCCCCCAACTGCTGCCTCAGGCTTGTGGAGGCCCAGCTGGTGCATGACAAGAGCCCCCAGCTTGGGGGGCCCAGGTCATGCAGGAGAAGGGGCCCCAGGGGGATCCCCAGGGACAAGCCCCTCCCGGAGGGGGGGGGACGTGCTGGGAAGGGGCCGGACAATCTCGGGTCCCCCCCGTGTGGAGAAGGTTCCTACCGTGTCCCGGG
Organism: Pelodiscus sinensis; assembly: GCF_052426305.1. Lineage (NCBI taxonomy): Eukaryota > Metazoa > Chordata > Testudines > Trionychidae > Pelodiscus > Pelodiscus sinensis. The sequence goes on along the minus strand of NC_143069.1, from coordinate 20,998,687 downwards.
TGTGGAGCTGCTCTTCGATGTCGTAGATGGCCCCTTCCTCCACCCGGGAGTCCACCCGCTCCTGGCAGAGCTCCGCCGAGGCGCAGGGGGGCTCTGTGCGGGAGGGAAGGGACCAGGGTGACTCCAGTGGCCAGCAGGGGTCACGCGCCCCCATGTCAGGGACCCAGGGCAGGTTGGGCCCCACACGCCCCTCGCAGGGACCCATCCCCCTTCCACCCTCACATCTGCCAACGCCCTCAGCAGAGCCCCCACCAGGAAGAAGAGAGCCAAGCAGCCCCCCCCCCCCATCCATTGCCCTGGCTGCGGGGCAGACACTGGGGCTGCCCCTCCCCGCCCCCCGGGTACTGGGTGAGCCCCTGGGCCCAGCGTGTTCACGGCCCCTCACCTGGGTCTGAGCGGCTGCAGGAGGTGGCCCGGCTGCAGCTGGAGGCCCAGGCGCTGCTGCTGACGGACCTGGACCCACAGCTGCAGGGGCTGGTGCGGGGAGCGACGGGCTGGGGGCTCCCGGAGACTGGCAGGTCCCCGGGGGCCGGGCAGGGCGATGCCCCCTGGTGGTAATGGGGGCTGGGCTCCCGGGGCAGGTGTTTCTCTCCACAGAGGAGGCCCCGGAGCCACCCTACCCGGCTCCCCCGCTGGGCTGGGTCCCGCCTGCCCAGCCGCCTCTGGTGCCAGGTCCGGGGGGGCCTGGCCGGTGGGCGAGTCGCCCCGAGCTGGTGGGATCCAGCTTCCCCGCCCGCGGGGACGGAGAAGCTGCTCCCCACCGGCCCTGGGGCCATCTTCAGGGCTTTCTTGAACCACAGCCGAAAACGTTTGGCCATGCTGCAAATGAGGGGAGCAAAGGGGAGCTTGGGGCGCAGCCTGCAGAGCGAAATCCAGGGGTTCCAGCTCCCCAGAGCGACTGCCCCCAGCCCCCAAATGGCCCCTTGCTTATCGGTTCGGTCTTGCACAGGCACTGCAAGGACCTGAGGGTATGTCTACACTACCCCGCTAGTTCGAACTAGGAGGGTAATGTAGGCATACCGCACTTGCAAATGAAGCCCGGGATTTGAATTTCCCGGGCTTCATTTGCATAAGCGGGGAGCCGCCATTTTTAAAACCCCGCTCGTTCGAACCCCGTGCAGCGCGGCTACACGGGGCACGAACTAGGTAGTTCGAACTAGGCTTCCTAGTTCAAACTACCGTTACTCCTCATTCCACGAGTCTCCTGCCCATCAACAGCCCCTTCTTGGCCAATCAGGGGAGAATCTAAGGTGTGGGGGGTGGAGCGTTCTCCCCAAAGACACCGGCATAGACTTGTTCCAGCCCCACCTCCCCAGTCCCCACAATGGGGGCTGCATCCCCCACCCCACGGCTCCTGCAAACCACCCCCCGTCCTTCAGCTAGTCTGTTGGGTCCCAAGCTGGGGGAGGCAGCAAGGGAAGGTCACAGAGGAGGCAAGAACAGAGCAGAAATGTGGGGGGATGGAGGAAAAGGGAAACCAACCAGGAGAAAGCCCCAGTGGCGCTAAGGACGCAGCTCAGGTGAGGAATCACCTTCTGGCCCTTGACCGAGGGCTGGGCCTGCCTGGAACCCAGCCGGCCCCGGGCGGGATCCAACCCCTGGGGGCTCTTACCTTCGTCACAAAGGTGTCGGGATGTGGAACTCACAGAACGCGAACGAACCGTGAGGAGGAGACGCACCAGAGCTAAAGCAACCGGGGGTCTCCAAAGTCCCCTGGGCCCGCCCCCCGCTTTTATCAGCCTGAGATGTGGGTCCCTCTGTGAGGTCATCACCTCCCCACCTGCCCTTTGCCTTATATGCTGAGGGCTGCCCAAAGCCCCTGTGAGGTCACCGCCCCCCCCTCACCCTGCCAGGCAAATGTCCTGTCTCTGGCCACCCCCCTGGGAAGTTTGAGCCATTCCTAGGGGTCCCTCCCCCTCTCTCATAGGCTGCTCCCTGCCTTACACTGCAGGCTTCTTGCACGAGAGCTGTTTCACGCCGGAGTTCTTGCGCAAAAGGTCTCGTGCAAGAGTGCCTCCACCCTGCCATGGGCTTTTGCACAAGAGCATCCATGGCAGTGTGAACGCTCTCTTGTGCAAGAAAGCTCTGATGGTCATTTTAGCCATAAAAGTGTCTTGCTCAAGAAGCCCCTGGTGCCCGTCCACGCTGCCTTCTTGCACAACAGCTCTTGCACAAAGGGGGCTTAGTCATCGTCGGGAGAGGAATAACTCCTGTGCAAGGAGCCCTGTTCTCTGATGCTTTACTGCAAATTTACTTCTGCAAGAACACACGTAGAGTGTAGACGCGCCACAAGTTTTTTCGCAAGAACACGCAAAAACAAGCCATGTGGATGTTTTCTTTTTAGGCAAAAGCCCCTTTTTGCACAAGATCGGTCGGCCTTTTTGCAGAAATAGGGATCTTGTGGGAAAAGGGGGTTTTTTGCACAAAAAGTAAACATCCACACGGCTTGGTTTTGCGCACAAACCCCGAGCACAAAAACGGATCGGCAGAAAATATGCAAATGACATTGCGTGTCATAGAGTCCCTCGTTAGCATATTTGTTGCCAAAAAAACTCGTTGTGTAGACGTAGCCTAGGAGAGAAGCGATCTCAGACACAAAGCCCTTCAGTAAGAGGGCATAGCCCTGGGGCGTGGTAGGAGACGTACGGCAGACATGGGAGGTCACTCTCCTAGCTATTTGGCACGGAGGAGGCCTCAGCTGGAGCACTGTGTCCAGATCTCAGGGCCATGCTTTAGGAGAGAGAGTCCAGAGGGGAACTATGAAAAGGGATTAGGGACGTTAGATATTCACTGAGTAGTCAATTAACCTCATGATTTCTTATCGGTTACTTGACTTTTCGATAGTCCCCAGGGGCCAGCTGTCTCAGTCCTGGCTCGCGCTGGGTCCGGGACCTACCCCCTCTGCGGCTCTGCATTTACAGTGTGTTAGGAGCCAGGCAGGCAGGCAGCCTCGCTCAGTTCCAGTTTGCACCAGGTCCAGAAGCTCAGACCCAGCCCCCAGGCAAGGGCTGCTGCCAGCTTGTGCTGCTGCCTCTGATACAGAGGCAGCAGTACGGAGTGCCAGGAGGGAACTGGTCTAAAAAGCACCTCCCCTTGCGACCTGGCTGCCTGTCATCCCATGCTGCTGCCTCCGTTTTTGGCGAGAGAGAGCCGCCTGTCTTGAGACACCGGTGGGGAGTCGGATTTTCAAAAGGCAGGTCTCTGTCCTTTGTGAGCCTTCCAAAGCGCTTCGGTGGGGGGAGGGGGCAGGAAGGCGGACGACACTCAGGACTTGTAGCACCCAAATCCACGGAGTGTTTCGCCAGCACCTCCTGCAACAGAGCCCAATCCCTGACAGGCTTTTAGGCAAGATAGATCATTTGAAAAAATGACAGACACAGGGTTTTCCGTCACCGCTCTCCCTTTCTTTTATTTCCCTGGGCTAACTGGCTTGTTCCTCTTTGGCTAAGGATGGAAGGGTATGTCTACACTACAATGTTAGTTCGAACTAACGGACGTTAGTTCGAACTAACATTCATAGCCGCTACACTAGCGCTCCGCTAGTTCGAATTTGAATCGAACTAGCGGAGCGCTTAGTTCGAACTAGGAAAACCTCATTTTACGAGGCTTAAGCCTAGTTCGAACTTACTAGTTCGAATTAAGGGCTGTGTAGCCCCTTAATTCGAACGAGTGGGAGGCTAGCCCTCCCCAGGTTTCCCTGGTGGCCACTCTGGCCAACACCAGGGAAACTCTATGCCCCCCTCCCAGCCCCGGACCCCTTAAAGGGGCACGGGGTGGCTACGGTGCCCGTGCCAGGTGCAAGCCTGCTAGCACCCAGCCAGCAGACCCTGCACCTGGCACGGCACAGAGCCACCCACCCGATGTCCCCCAGCCCACCCCCTCTTCCCGGGACCAGGCTGGCGGCTCCCGGAAGCTTGCCCGGGACCGCAAGAGGCGGGTACATTCCTGGGCTAGTGCGGACATCGTGGACCTCGTCCACGATCTCCGCACTAGGCACAGGAAAGTGGCCATCTAGGGCAGGAGAGCTGCCAGCCTGGCCACCCAGGAGCAGGTTTGCATGAAAATCAAGGGGGTCCACTGAGACCCCCGACCCTGAGCCCTGAGCTTACAATGGCCGTCCTGGGTCAGACCAAAGGTCCATCTAGCCCAGTAGCCTGTCTGCCGACAGCGGCCAACCCTAGGGACCATGGAGGGGATGGACCAAAGACAGTAACCAAGCCATTTGTCTCGTGCCATCCCTCTCCAGCCTTGCACAAACTTTGGGCAGGGACACCACTCCTACCCCCTGGCTAAGACTACTCCATGGACCCAACCTCCATGACTTGATCTCCCTTCCCTTTAAACTCTGTTCTAGTTGTAGCCTTCACAGCCTCCTGCAGCAAGGAGTTCCACCGGTTAACTATTTGCTTTGTCAAGAAGAACAACTTTCTCTTACTAGTTTCAAGCCTGCTACCCAGTCCTTTCCTTTGGTGTCCTCTAGTCCTTCTTTATGGGAACTCAGGAAGAACTTTTCTGAATGCACCCTCTCCACCCAACCCCTGCTTTTAGAGACCTCTATCCTGTCCCCCCTCCGTCTCCTCTTGTCTAAGCTGAACAGTCCCATTCTCTGTAGCCTCTCTTCATCTGGGACCTGTTCCCAACCCCTGATCATGTTAGTTGCCCTCCCCTCTCCCAGCCTTTCTCTTCCCCTCTCCCACCTCCTTTTCCCAGTCTCCCCCAGTTTTGTTCAATAAAGACAGAGTCAATGTTGGAAGAAACGTTATCTTTATTTTGTACATCAATAAGAAGGGGGGCTAGGGAAGGAGGTGAGGGAGGAATGGGGTACGAGCCCCCGATGGGGAGGACTGGGCTGGCTCTGCGGGCTTCTGGGGGTGGAAGCTCTCCTGCAGCCCCCCGATTGCCCCCTCTCCCCAGATGGCAGCCTGCAGCAAGTGCAGCCAGGCTGATGGCCGAGTGGTGTGATGTGCTCAGTGTGGGCACTCCGGGCACTCCAAGCCAGGACTGGTTTTCAAGCAGGGCACCCCTTAGAACTGTCTGTCCGGGGTGGGGGTCGGGACCCTTTAAGCGCAGCCCTCGGCTAGCCTGAGACAGCATCTCCACGCTCTAAGTCCTCTTCTGATGCCCTGCCGGCACTGCTTCCGGCCATCCTTAAGCCCTGTTCAGAGTCCACTCAATGTGGACTTGCTAGTTCGAATTAGCAAAACGCTAATTCGAACTAGTTTTTAGTTCTAGACGCGTTAGTTCGAATTAGCTTAGTTCGAATTAACTAATTCGAACTAAGTTAATTCGAACTAGCGTTGTAGTGTAGACATACCCAGATATACTAATAAAGACTACTTGGTTGCTAGATGTTACAGAGCAACTGAGAAAAACAAAATATAACATAGAGAAAAATAATATCTCTGGGTGCAGATTAGATATAGCGTGTGTGTGTGTGTGTGTGTGTGTGTGTGTGTGTGTGTGTCGGGGGGAAGGGGAGGAGGGAGGCACATGGGCTTAGCACAGAGTTTAACCAAACAACAAAACAAAGAAAAATAACCTAATCACAACTAAATATACATTTTTCAATCTTAAAGTATTTACGCAAGAGAGCGTCTACACTGGCATGTGCCTTTGCACAAGAGCATCCGTGCCAGTGTAGACGCTCTCTTGCGCAAGAAAGCTCCGATGGCCATTTTAGCCATCGAGCTTTCTTGCGCAAGAAATTCGTTTTTCCTGTCTACACTGGCCTCTTGCGCAAGAACAGTTGCGCAAGAGGGCTTATTCCTGAGCAGGAGCATCACAGTTCTTGCACAAGAAGCACTGATTTCACACATTAGAACGTCCGTGTTCTTGCGCAAGAACTCCCCTCCAGTGTAGACAGGCAGCACGTTTTTCCACAAAAGCGGCCACTTTGGCGCAAGATCGTGCCAATGCAGACACAGCCTACATGTTCCCTCAAATGTTGAATGGCTATTCATTTTCACTAGGGCAGGTCAAAAACTTCTCTCTAATCTAGTCATTAATGGAAAGCTGGACTCTCAATTACATCACATTTTTCACAAAAAGTGATTTTTCACAGAAAATGTCTTTTGTCTACAAATTCATAAGGGTTTCACTCCTATTCAGGAGATGTGGCTATTCTTTAGATCGGGGTGGACAAAAGTCTCTCAGCGGGCTGGATCCAGCTCGCTTTGGGCTTTGATCCGGCCCGCGAGGCAATTACAGACCCCTCCTCCTGATTACAGGACTCATGATGGGGAGGAGCTCAGCTGAGCCCCTACATGCCCCACACTGCCACTGGAGAGGAGGCAGCGCCAGGACTCAAGCACCTCTCTAGGGCCAGCCTGGAAGCATTGCTACCGCAGCCAGGCAGCCAGGGGCCAGCCCAGGAGACACTGCTTCTGCGGCCACACAGTCTGGGGTTGGCTCCGGAGGATGGAGACGCTGATACCACGGCACCTCCAGGGCTGGACCCGGACGGCCTGGCTGCAGTAGTGGTGCCTCCAGGCCAGCCCTAAGACACAGTAGCAGCACCTTCAGGGCCAGCCCTGGGTCACATAATTGTGGTAGCAGTGACTCCAGGGCGAGCCCCAGGCCATGTATCCGCAGTAGTGGCACCTCTGGGGCTGGCCCCGGGCCATGTGACTGCAGTGCCTCTGGGGCAGCCTGTAGGGCCTGCTGTGTAGCCATGACAGTGGCACCTCCTGGGCCAGCCCCAGGCCATGGTGCCTCTGTGGCAGGTGGTACCTGGGGTCCGGCCGCGTGGCTGCGGCAGTGGCACCTCCAGCCTCTGGGGTGGCCTGTGGCTGCAGTGCCTCGGGGTCAGCCCTGGATCGCATGGCCACAGCCGCAGTGTCTCCGGCCTTCGGAACCACGTGGCCCGCAGAAGCAGGGCCTCCCTCTGGGGCAGCAAGGACAGCGTGGCTGCAGCCATTGCTGCAAGGGAGCACGAAGCCAGGTAAGGTTCCCCCTCATGTCCAGACCCCCTCACTTACACCCTAATCCTGTCATTTACCTCCCCACCAACACCCAGCATCCCCAGCTTACTCTGACACCCTCCTTTGTTCTTTAACCCTCTCTCCTGGCCGCACACTGCACCCTCCCTCGTTCTTGCTCCCTCCAACTGGCCAGAAACCCTACTCCCAGCCTGCTTCTGCACCCCAGCTACCTCCCAGATCCTGCACCCTGTCCCTATCCTACTTGCTGGGAGTCTTGTCTCACACACTGTCCCCTTGGGGACAGCCACCACCAGTGTCACAGAGAACCAACCTGGCACCCTTGAACACAGGAAGGATAAAGGGGGCCCTGAAGGTAGGGAGGTTGGAGGGCTCCTTCAGTGTCAGAGTGGATAAGGTACCTACCTCTGAAGCCTCATTTTTATCCCTACGCCAGAGTCTAATCCACTAACTCCAGAACTCCAGAAAAATAAGTCTGGTCTATGGGAAGCCTGGAACCTCAGTTTCCCCCTTCACTTTCCCTCACTCTGTGGGGGAAGTTGTGGCCACGAGGAGTAACGGTAATTCGGACTAGGAAGCCTAGTCCGAACTACCTAGTCCGTGCCGCGCGGCACGGGGTTCGAACGAGCCGGGATTTTAAAATGGCGGCGCCCGGCTTATGCAAATGAAGCCCGGGAAATTCAAAGCCCGGGCTTCATTTGCAAGTGCGGTATGCCTACGTTACCCTCCTAGTTCGAACTAGGATGGTAGTGTAGACATACCCCTAGAGTCCCAGGAGAGAACAGCATTGGCAGTATTTAATGATCACACAGCGGTGTCAGAGCTGTTCACATTTCTCCAGCAGGGAGAAGGGCCATTTGCAATGACCATGCAGAGCGAGAGCCTGGATGGCCAGGTCTCAGCTGAGCTCCTTTGGGCACTAGAAGACATGTTGATCTCATAAACAACTTTGCCATTTGCTAGAAGTGCCTTCTCCTACCAAGTACTGCTGGCCCTTGCCCATGCTATTGGCTCCTCTGTCTCCTGCTGCCTCTCATCCATTTATCCCTCTCTTTTGCTATTTCTTTCCTCCCCCTTCTCTTGGGACCCATCTAATGTTCATCCTTCCTGCTGCTGCCACCTCTGCTCCTGCCCTTTCACCCATTTGCTGGTGCTTTCCCCCACTTTTAGCTGTCTCCACCGTCAATTTGCTGCCTTCTGCTGCTGCTATTACCACAGGCTTCTCCCTCCTCCCTTCCTAACTACTCTGTGATCTTGTCCAGGAAGACTGCTGATGCTGGGGGGTCTAGATTGGGATCTGATAAGAGCTGATCCAGCTGCTGTGGCATATGGTGGATCTGGCCAGCAGGAAGGTGTTTGTCTGAGAACGGCCCCCACAGACTCAGGGGATGGGATTGCCCCTGTGCATTCAGCAGGGAGTCTGGAATGATAGGATGGGGAGGGAGTGGAGATGATAACAGATTGGCTATCCAGCTGCCCAGGGGAGTTGAGGCTGGAGCCTGTGCGCACTGAGGAGAAGGTGCTGCCTTGGCTAGCAGTGCAGATGGAGTTAGGCAGTAGCCGAGACCACCCCATGAGAGGGCTTGTGGTCAAGCAAATTACTGCACCAAGCCCTGTTGTGCGCCCACCCACACAGGCTTTTTCCTTGGACCTCCAGCCTGGGAGGCAGCTGTCCTGCATGCTAGGGGTCACTGAGGGGGGAAATGCAAAGCCTTGCTTCCCATAAGCATTCAGAGACTTTCTCCTTGGCCTGGGTGTTTGCTCAGTACTCTATACCTCACCTGCACCCTAACACTGTGCTCCAGCCTAGAGCCCCTTTCCTGCACCCAGTTTCCCTCCCAGAGCTTGCATCTCTTACCCCCTCCTGCTCCCAGAACTCTTGGTTCCAGCCTGGAGCCTGCACCCCCTGTCCCAGCCTAATGAAAGTGTGTGTGTGGGGAGAGCAAGTGATGGAGAGAGCGGGGAATGAAGTCTGTGGAGCCTCAGGGGTAGGGTGGGAGTTGCCCTAATACTTAAAAAATGTTCTTGTGCATAAAAAGGTTGGAGGCCACTGGTGAAGACATTAGGGATGGAGGCAGTTCCCAGGGATGTAGCTTCACTGTGGCAGGGAAACCACTTCCCTGGGAGCCAGGCCAGCAGGGGCTGACAGGCCTGCTCTCAGGGAGGCATCGCTGTGGGCTCAGCAATATAATGCTTATTTAAGAGCATGCAGCATGTTGCCCGTGAGATTTTCAGTGGTCACATAGTTACCTATTTAATCAACTTTTAACATCCCTAGTAGACATACCCTGTCTGCTCCATTCACATTCTCACTCAGCATGGGTGCTTGATACGAACAAAGGAATGGCCAGACTGGGTCAGACCAAAGGTGCATCTAACCCAGTATCTTGTCTGCCAACAGTGGCCAACACCAGATACCCCAGAGGGAGGGAATACAAGTAATCCTCACGTGATCCCACAGATCCTCTCCCCTGTTCAGTTGGAAAACAGTACTTCTCATGGGATAGCACTCATCAGGCTTTCTAATGCACTGCAAGAGCCCAGCATATAAATTACTTCTAACATGTTATTAATATTTCTAAACCCAAGCATAACAAATATCTCAGGTCAGGCCTGAAAAAAGTCATTCATTTGGCTTAAAAATCATGAGGTTTTTTTAAAAAAATATTATTTTTGGACTGTTTTCTGGATTCTGAGTCATTTGGGTGAACTCATGTCATATTTTAAACTTCTCTGTAATCATGACGGATAGAAACTTACTTTTTGAAGGCAAAAACTGAGTTGTACATAATCATGAATCCAAGAGCTAGGGCTTGGAGGAAAAACAAAACTAAACAAAACAAAATCCTGCTAAAGTTGGCCACACACATAGATAATCATACTGTGCTGAGAAGCTCTCAGTATCTGTAGCTCCCACTGACATCTGTGGAAGTTGATGACACTAAGACTTTTGCTCATTGCTTTGGATCCGACATGCCAGCCTTGGAGTTTATGGATGTAGACTGTCGCTCTCCATAGACAGCTCAGCAAGTGTGTGGATACATTTCAAAGTGCTTGCTATTCCCTGCCTACATGTGCTCTGCATGTTAGGAAATAAAACGGGTTTAAGTTGTATTTCCTAATGATTATAGTTGTACAAGTTGACAGGCATATATCACTACACGTTTTTATGAGTCCCTGCCTTTGAGTCAGCCTTATGTGTGTCACATCATTTCTTTAAAAGAACAAACTAACTGTTGGGCTACTGTGTATGCAGGCATGTATGTGCGTGTCTGAAGAGATATATCCCAAATAAATATCCTTTACTCCTTAATCTTTCATTGTGTCTGTGTAGAGTACCATTGACATGAATGCAGACACACAGATCTACCTGTGTGGATCATTTTGTAGGAGTAGGGCCCAGATCCATAAAGGTATTTAGCCTTCTAACATCCATTGAAAGCAATGGACTTTAGGGCTACGTCTAGACTGCAAGCTTCTTTTGGAATAAGCTTTTCTGGAAGGGTATGTCTACACTAGCCCCCTAGTTCGATCTAGGGAGGCTAATGAGGGTGACCGAAATTGCAAATGAAGCGCAGGATTTAAATATCCCGCGTTTCATTAGCATGTTCCCGTCCAGTTGCCATTTTAGAAATTGACTAGGCCGAAGTAACTGCCCGCGTCTACACGCGGCAGTGAAACGGGATTCCAAATTAAAGCCCTACATTGAATTAGCTGTTATTCCTCCTGCAATGAGGTTTACCAGTAGTTGCTTCTGGGTGCTGTTGCCTAAGGCTAGCTGAGACATGTGCTTAAAGGGACCCTGCTGCTTGCTTGCCTACCTCTCCGAGGGACAGCAAAGCTTTTGCAGTGTGTGCTCTGCTTGCCCGGCTTTTGGACACCACAGCATACTCTTTGCCATGGAGCCGAAGCTGCCTGTGGGCATGCGATGGCCCCACACTGCTGCAGCTTCTGTTTGTGCAGGCTGCTTCCTGGCCCTGCACGAGCTCGACACCGAGCTCATCATTGAGACCCTCTCCCTGTGTGCGGAGCAAGGCCCTGGCAACTGCATCCCACAGTGAAGAGACGGTTTTGGAGGCTGGACACCAGTTCCGACTGGTGCGACCAGCTGGTCATGGAGTGGTGGGACAACCAGCAATGGCTCCATAACTTTCATATGAGGAAGGCCACCTTCATGGAGCTGTGTGCCTGGCTTGCCCCTGCCCTCCATTGACGGGATACCCAGATACGACCCGCCATCCCCCTGGACAAGTGGGTCACCATCGCTGTCTGGAAGCTCGCCACCCCAGACAGTTAGTGGTCTATGGGCAAGTAGTTTGGCATGGGAAAGTCCACTGTCCGGGCCCTCCTCATGGAAGTAAGGTGTTCTCAGAATCTCGGGGGGGGGGGGAAGTCTTGGAAAAGGGGACCCTAGGGAAAGGGGTGCGAGGCTGTGGGGGGTGGGCTGGGAGTGGAGGGAAAGTCCCATCCCTGGGGGGGATGTGCCATCCCGCCCTCACACAGCCCTGCAGGGGGTGGGGGACGACTCATAGGGGGTGGCTCCTGCGTTGTTTGAGGGGGAAAGGAGGAAGAGGGACTCCGGAACCTCCCAAGGGCTCAGGCACCCCCTCTCATTCTCTGTTTTCTGTATTTCTTTGTCTCCTTCTGCAGGTGGTGAAGGCCTAACTCCATCCTGCTATACAGGGTCATCTGCTTGGGAGACCTGGACCCCATCATGGCCAGATTTGCCACCCTGGGCTTCCCCACCTGCCGTGGGGCCATAGATGGAACCCATATTCCCATGCATGCACCACAGCATCGAGCCACCCAATACATCAACTGCAAGCGCTATTTCTGCATGGTGCTGCAGGCCCTGGTCTACCACCATGGACAGTTCATGGACATTTTTGTTGGGTGGTTGGGCAGAGCTCACGATGCACACATTTTCAGGAATTCCAGCCTCTACCACTAGCTGGAGGTTGGCACATTCTTCCCCCAGCGTGACTGTCAGGTTGGGGATGTGCAGATGTAGGGATAACATATTAATATATTGAAAATGATTCCCCCAAATGAAAGTGACTCCCCATAATTTGTTCCCCACAACTTAAAGTGTTTAGATTTATTATTAATTCTTATTATTATTATTATTATTATTATTTGTTAAGATTGTTAAATGTTTAGATTTATCATTATTATTGCCCCTTTAGAATATAATGTATTAGGTTATGTAATTTAGAATTTAAGAATATAATCCTATGTAGCCAGAAACAGCCCCCCCTCTGTGCTCCAGGGCATGCTCAAGCTTGTGCAAGGGGCTGCTTGAAATTGACATTGCCGAGATACATTGTAACAATGCACTGTCAATCCACTAACTCTGCTATGGGAGCCAAGCCCTGTAATTGACTAAGGGCATTATTACTTACTTAACGCCTGTTCTCTTTAAAACATTGTAACTTTATTCAGCACTCAGAGAATGTTTTAAGCAATACCATCCAGAAACTTTTTGTAACTACAACTCTGAGATATGTAAAGTTATTATTATACAAAAATATTGTGTGGGAAACATTAATTAAGGAATGTATGTAAGAGAGAGTGTGCTTGGATGATGAGTGAATGGTTCTGAGAGGTGCCAGCCTGAGAATACAGCAACAAAGGGCTGAAAAAGGCGTCAGGTGCCAGTGCAACCAAAAGGTGTCAAATACTGAAGGTCCACCCGATGAGATCACTGTCAAGCACCTGGCAGCCACCCTGGAGACATCAGCATGATGCAGCAATTTCCATAGACTGGCATAGAAAAAATTCCTATAAGAACTGGACTAAAAAACTATGGAATCAGAGTCCAAGGTTCTGCTGCCAGCCTACCAGGAGCTTCAGATGCACATCTGATCAGGACTTCGCTCCCCACTACCATCACTTGTGTACAGAATACCTGGCCATTTTTCTGTCACAAGCAACTTCCAGGCTGGTAACTATAACAAATACACAGAACCTGAATAAATGGATGAATGAATGTTTATATGTATAAGGGTTAAGCAGTTAAACAACATTGTTTGCTTCTATCTTTTCTTTATTTTTTATTATTATCTTTACAATAAACGTGGCTTTTTGCCTTATCCCCCTCATAAGATCCTGCTTGCTTTTATTTGGTATAACATAGATGCCACTGTGCATCATGGGGGATGTGGCCTACTCCTCATGCCATGGCTGATGAAGCTATACACCTGCCACCTGGACCTCAGCAGGGACCAATTTAATACCCACCTAAACAGGGCCTGTATCCATGTGGAATGCGCCGTGCACAGCTGCCATCCATCAGGCCCATCAAATGAGGGTGCACATCTGGGAAGCTCTGAGGGAGAGTTTCTTTGAAACACCCCACCAACTCTCCCCATGACCCCCCCCCCACACACACACTAGAGGCCTGTGCCTTGCCCCTCTCTGCCTTTCCCACAACAATCTTTTCCTTCCCCCCTTCCTTGGTATCAGTACAGATACCAGTTTTGTGTTGAAAACCAAGAACTTTGTATTTTGTCCATAATAAAAGTAACTAGGGAGGAGCAGGATTCAGAACCTAGAATCATAGAATCATAGAACCATAGAGCTGGAAAAGACCTCAGGAGGTCATCAAGTCCAGCCCTCTGCTCTAGGCAGGACCAATCCCAACTAAATCAACCCGGCCAGGGCTTTGTCAAGCCAAGACTTAAACACCTCTAGGGATGGAGACTCCACTACTTCCCTAGATAACCCATTCCAGTGCTTCACTGCCCTCCTAGTGAAATAGTTTTTCCTCATATCCAACCTGGACCTCTCCCACCACAACTTGAGACCATTGCTCCTTGTTCTGCCATCTGTCACTACTGAGAACAGCCTCTCCCCAGCCTCTTTGGAACCTCCCTTCAGGAAGTTGAAGGCTGCTATCAAATCCCCCCTCACTCCTATCTTCTGCAGACTAAACAGACCCAACTCCCTCAGCCTCTCCTCATAAGTCATATGCTCCAGCCCCCTAATCATTTTGGTTGCCCTCTGCTGGACGCTCTCCAATGCGTCCACATCCTTTTTGTAGTGGGGGGCCCAGAATTGGACACAATACTCCAGATGTGGCCTCACCAAAGCCGAATAAAGGGGAATAATGACATCTCTGGATCTGCTGGCAATGCTCCTCTTAATGCAACCTAATATGCCATTAGCCTTTTTGGCTACAAGGGAACACTGTTGACTCATGTCCAGCTTCTTATCCACTGTAACCCCCAGGTCCTTTTCTGCAGAACTACTACTTAGCTGGTTGGTCCCCAGCTTGTAACTATGCTTTGGATTCTTCCGTCTTGTTGAACCTCATCAGATTTCTTGTGGCCCAATCCTCCAATTTGTCTAAGTCACTCTGGACGCTATCTCTGCCCTCAAGCGTATCTACTTCTCCCCCTAGCTTAGTATCATCTGCAAACTTGCTGAGGGTGCAATCCATCCCCTCATCCAGGTCATTAATAAAGATATTGAACAAAACCGGTCCTAGAACCAAACCTTGGGGCACTCCGCTAGAAACCAACCACCATCCTGACATTGAGCCATTGATCACTACCCGCTGGGCCCGGCCTTCTAGCCATCTTTCTATCCATCTTACCGTCCATTTATCCAATCCAAATTCCCTTAACTTGCTGGCAAGAATATCGTGGCAGACGGTATCAAAAGCCTTGCTAAAGTCAAGTATATCACATCCACTGACTTTCCCACGTCCACAGAGCCAGTTACCTCATCATAGAAGCTAATCAGATTGGTCAGGCATGACTTGCCCTTTGTGAATCCATGCTGACTATTCCTAATCAGTTTCCTCTCTTCCAAGTACCTCAAAATGGATTCCTTAAGGATCGCTTCCATGATTTTTCCAGGAACCGAGGTAAGACTGACCAGCCTATAGTTCCCTGGATCGTCCTTCTTCCCTTTTTTGAAGATGGGCACTACATTTGCCTTTTTCCAATCATCCGGGATTTCTCCCGACCTCCACGACTTTTCAAAGATAATGGCCAAAGGCTCCTCAATGACATTTGCCAACTCCTTCGGTACCCTCGGATGCATTAAGTCTGGACCCATGGATTTGTGTACGTTTAGCTTTTCAAAATAGTTCCTAACCTGTTCTTTACCCACCAAGGGCTGTCCATCTTCATCCCATCTTGTGTCATTTAGCGCATTAGTCCGGGAGCCCACCTTGTCCGTGAATACAGAGGCAAAGAAAGCATTGAGTACTTCAGCTTTCCCCACATCATCTGTCACTAGGTTACCTCCTTCATCCAGTAGGGGCTGCACACCCTGTCTGATCACTTTCTTATTATTAACATGCCTGTAGAAACCTTTCTTGTTATCCTTCACATCCGTAGCCAATCGCAATTCCATTTCCGCTTTCGCCTTCCTGATAACCCCCCGGCATTCTTGAGCTATACATTTATAGCTCTCCCTGGTCATTTGTCCAAGTTTCCACTTTTTGTAAGCTTCCTTTTTGTGCTTAAGTTTACCAAGGATTTCCCCTGTAAGCCAATCCGGTCTCCTACCATGTTTGCCTCTCTTGCTACGTGTCGGGATGGTTACTTTCTGTGCCTTCAATAAGGCTTCTTTAAAATACTGCCAGCTGTCCTGGACTCCTTTCCCCTTCATGTTAGCATCCCAGGGGATTCTGCCCATCCGGTCTCTGAGGGAGTCAAAATCTGCTTTTTTGAAGTCCAAGGTGTGTATTTGACTACTCTCTTTTCTTCCTTTGGTCAGGATCCTGAAATCTACCATCTCATTATCACTGCCTCCAAGGTTGTCACCCACCTCTACTTCCCCTATTAGTTCCTCCCTGTTTGTGAGCAGACGGTCAAGCTGCGCATGGCCCCTGGTTGGATCCTTTAGCACTTGTGTCAAGAAGTTATCCCCAATATTGTCCAAAAACTTCCTGAATTGCCTGTGTACTGCCATATTGGTTTCCCAACAGATGTCAGGGTGATTAAAGTCCCCCACAAGAACCAGGGCCTGAGATCTGGAAGCTTCTCTCAGGTGTCCGAAGAAAGCCTCATCTACCTCATCCACCTGATTCGGTGGCTTGTAGCAGACACCAACCACAACATCACTGCTGTTGTTTGCTCCTCTAAACTTAACCCATAGACTCTCAACAGGTTTTTCTCCCTCTTTAAACTGGAGTTCAGAGCAGTCATAGTGCTCTCTTACATATAGTGCAACTCCTCCTTTTCTTCCCTGGATAGGGCCAAGGAGAAGGGGGACTCAGGGCTGGGAGTGGTGCGTGGTGCAGCTGGAAGTGCCACCTCAGGTCTCAGGACCTCGGCAACCTCGGGAGGTGGGTGGGGCCTGGGACAACAGGAGAAGCAGGAGCAGGGAGGGCAGTGGGAGCAGCGGGGACAGGGACAGGGACAGGAGCTGGGTGTGCCATCATTTCATATATGGTGGCACACATGTTTTGGCTCTGCTGCACCATCTGAGCCCATATTTGGGTCCCATCTAGACTGCAAGCCTCTTTCGAAAGAGCATCTAGACTACAACCGGTTCTTTTGAAAAAGCAAGCCACTTTTTCAAAAGAGAGCACCGAGACAGTCTGGATGCTCGCTTTCGAAAAGGCACAGTTTGCAATACATAGTGCCTTTTTTTGAAAGAGCACTTTTGAAAAAAGGCGTTATTCCTCGTAAAACGAGGTTTTCCATAGTTAAAAAACCAGCCATGGTCTTTCGATTTACTTTCAAAAGAACATGGCAGCAGTTTAGATGCAGGGGAAGTTTTTTCAAAAAAAGGCCACTTTTTTGGAAAAAACCCTATTGTCTAGACACACCCTGGCTACATCTACATTGGCAAGATTTTGCACAAATACTTTTAACGCAAGAGTTTTTGCATTAAAGTATTTGTGCAAGAGAGCGTCTACACTGGCATGTACTTCTGTGCAAGAGATGTGCTTTTGCGCAAAAGCATCCGTGCCGGTGTAGACGCTCTCTTGCGCAAGAAAGCTCCGATGGCCATTTTAGCCATCGAGATTTCTTGCACAAGAAATTCATGTTGCCTGTCTACACTGGCCTCTTGCGCAAGAACACTTCTTCAAGAGGGCTTATTCCTGAGCGGGCGCATCATAGTTCTTGCGCAAGAACTCGCGGCCAGTGTAGACAGGCGGCAAGTTTTTGCGCAAAATCTCGCAAATGTAGACACGGCCCCTGAGCGTCCTCCTGGTCCTTCTGGGCCAGGATCCGTTGCATGCCTTGGAGGATGACCACGTGCTGTCTCATCAGGTCCCCCTGAACGCTCCTGCACTTGTAGCTCCCCCAGGGTCAGGCGGCTGCCTCAGCTGGCGGTGATCGCCCATTAGTGATGCTAGTCCGGCTGTGGAGAATAAAGAGGAAGAGGCGGTCAGTCATCCATGCAGATACTGTCCCTGAGTCCGTGCCCTCCTCTGTGAGCTGAGAACAAGAGTCCTCAGGCTAGAGGGCAGGGATGTTCCAGGAGCAAGGCTATGTGTGGCCTGGACATGGGCCCTGCCTCACAGAGGCCCTGAGGTGCCCAGGGGACCATGCTTCTTGCTCCCCCCCATCCTCATCCCACAGACAGGCAGGGCAAGGGAAGTGGTCGGCCACAGTGGGATGCCATGGGCAGGAGAGGGGCCTGGAGCAGTCTGCTCTTCCATGGGGGCGGCACGCACACCTGCCAGCGCTGTCCGTGGAAGTGGGTGGTGCCTCAAGTGTGCAGGCATTCCCGTGTGTCGTGTGCGGCACTCCTAAGTCTGTGTGCAGCCATGTGTGTGCCCTTGTCCCCAGCCTGCTTCCAGCAGTGGTTAGTGGTGGGAGGGCATCTCCCACAGGGGTCAGATGTGTGTGTGGCCTCCCCAGAGCCCGTGAACAGGACCCTGGGGACAGGGCCGGATGGAGGCATGGGTGAGCCGGGCAGCTGCCCAAGGCGCCAGCCTATGAGGGGCGCCTAATGGCAGCTGTAAGGGGTGCATGGCGTCCCTTACAGCTGCCATCAGGAGCCACGTGCCCGGATCCTGCAGCGCCGGCCCCGCGGCGCTGGCCAACAGCACCCTTCCACCCATGGCTGCGGGGCCCTGCACGGCCCAGCGTGCGTGCCAGCAGCGCTGGCCGGACCAGGCTGGGCAGCGCATGTGCTGTGCACCCTGGGGGCGGCCCCGGGCTGCGCGCCAGTGGCCGTGACCAGCTCGCGCATGCGCCGAGCGCCCTGGGGGGCAGGCCCACGCATGCACCCTGCAGGGCCTGGGGGTGGCGCCGCATGCCTGGGCCCAGGGTGCCAAAGGGCTCGGGCTGGCCCTGCCTGGAGGTGCTTTGGGGCTGCCTCCTGGGGCTGCATGTTGCAGACTGGCACTGCATGTAGTTCCACGTGCACGGAGTGTAGCACAATATCCAGGCCAAGATGACCAAGCGACGATTGCATCCCATCCCCTCTGCGCCCGCCTTCCCTGCCCTGTGTGTGTGAAAAACAGAGCACTCACCTGATGATTCCTCCCCGTCCTCAGAGAATGCGTGTAAGACATCCAGGCCCTGGGGTACGGGCTTGAGGGTGAGGGTGACTGTGCTGGCTGTCTCCTCCTCCTCCTGCAGCTCGTCGTCGGATTCTTCCTCCTCCTGGCCTGGGAGCCCTGGGTTGGCAAAGATGAGCATCTCCAGCCCCAAGTCCACCACCAGGGGGGAGGAAGGGGCTGAACCACCCCCCAGGATGTGGTGGAGCTCAGCGTAGTAGGGCTAGGAGTGGGGTCCTGCCCCAGAGAGAGAGCTGTGCTCCCTTGCCCTCGCATAGCCCTGGCAGAGCTCCTTCACTTTGCTCCATACTTGTATGAGGTTCTGGAAGTGGTGGCCTCTTGTGGCCCGAGCCTCGGCCATCCGACCGTATATGTCGGCGTTGTGCCACTGGGAGCCGAGATCCTGCAGGGTCTCCTGCTCACCCCACACCTACAGGAAGGCCAGGATCTCTGCCCCGGACCACTATGGCACAAACCTCTTCGGGCCTCTGGCTGAGTCCTGGGAGCCCTGGTCATGCTCCCTGTGAGGGCCAGAGAGGTCTCAGGAGGCTTGTGGCTGGGCCATGGGTCCCAATTAGTGTGGCAGTCACAGCCACGCAGTGAGGTGCAGCTCTCTGGGCCAGCCCCCTGCCACAAGTGTTGTCCCAGGTGCCTGCAGCTTTAAGAGCTGGCCGGAGACAGGGACTATAGAGTTCTGATTAGTTTGGACGGAGTGGCCACCAGGGCACCTGTGCTATTTCCTGGAAGCCTCTTCTTTCAAAAGAACTCCCTCTTCTGCTCTTTCAGACAAAGACGTCTTCCTCGTGAAAGAACCCCTTGGTTCTTTCAACTTTTTGTCAAAAGAATGCAATAGCAGTATGGACGCAAGTATTTTTTTCTGGACTAACGGCAGTTATTCTGGAAAAACACTGCAGTGTAGACATACCCTAAGAGCCGAAATACCTCTGAGGTTCTGGGCATA
Source organism: Pelodiscus sinensis (assembly GCF_052426305.1). NCBI lineage: Eukaryota > Metazoa > Chordata > Testudines > Trionychidae > Pelodiscus > Pelodiscus sinensis. The sequence continues at coordinate 20,979,315 of NC_143069.1, read as the reverse complement.
AGGCCCTTAGACTTGGTGTCTGCCCTTTAGGTCTGAATAGGGTTTCCTGCCCCGCAGGTATACTAAGAAAGACATGACACTCCCTCACTCCCGCCTAATTCTCCACTTGAGTCATTTTCTCCTGTTTTTTGTCTTGTTGCTGAAACTTTCAATTTTCTCTTTTTTTTAAAAAAATATTGTTTTGAGTTTCCCCTGCCACTCTTTTGTGCTACTGTTCTGTCACCTGATGTTGCTACCATTGCATTGAGTCAGCTTAGGGTTATCATCTTTCCTGACCAGAGGGATGGGACACCATTGCTGTAAATGGCGTCCAGTCCATCCAGTTGGGAAAAATGGTAAGCCTAATTGTCAGCTCTTCCTAGTCTTGCCTGTGTACAAGAGATGTTTCATTAAATGATGCAACACAGGAGGCAGTTTGTATTGGCCCATGCGAGACACGGTTATATAGGCCTCTCCGAGCTGTCCAGGCCCCACAGTGGATGCCTCAACCATCAGATGGATGGGACCCATGGTGCCCAGGTAATTATCTGGGAAAATCTAGCACAGGGCAGTCAGAGGAGGTCATGCCCCCAAGCACACACCACAGTGGTGGGACCTGGAACAACCAACAGCCTACTGTGCTCCACCATCTCCCAGCTGGGTTGCTCTACTTCACTATGGTGGTGGCCGGGAAGCAGAGTGTCCTGGCCCTAGTCTCAGTACCCAGTGGGGTGAAGCAGGAGTGGGATTTGGGGGAAGGGATAGAGAGGGCTTGGGGCTCTCAAGTTTTCCAATAAGGGCTGCTGCTAATGCAGCAGCAGCCAGAGCCCAAGACCCTATCAATTGCTGCTGGAGCACCACACACTTTGGGTAGCTCGGAGGGAGGAAGTGCCACACCCCTTATGCGCGAAGCCATGTCCCTTCACCTCACCCGGGATCCACAAAGGACATCATATGCAGAGACACAACTGGTTTTAATGAAGGAACAAGCCATGAACAGGAATTAATGACAATATTGGACTGCTCTCTGTAACAGAGCAGCATTCACCTCTCTTGAGTACCCCTTCTGGCTAAGCACATGTGCCTGCACTCTCTTGTCTGACTTCGGTGACACAGTCTCTGGCCGAGTCTCACTCATTGTGTGTGCTCATCAAAACCCCTTCCAGGGTACACATCTAATCGGAGCCTATCTTGGTTAGCTCTCTTATGTCCTTTTAAGTTTGTTCCCCACTCAAAGAGAGTGGTGTCCCCAGAGCTACCCCACCAAAATACAGCATTATTGCCCTTACCTCAGGGCTTTATTTCAAAGTCCCATCACAGTCCAGCACTCGCCAATAGCTCTTCACAAGAGCTGTGTCCAGACTCAGGGGTTTTTTCGAAAAAAGTAGCCTTTTTTCGAAAGAACTTCCCCTGCGTCCAGACTCAAGCCGCGTTCTTTCGAAAGTAAATCGAAAGAACGCGGCTTTTCTTTCGACGGCGGTACACCTAATTCTACGAGGAAGAACGCCTTTTTCGAGGGAGATCCGTCGAAAGTAAGTGAGTATGGACGGGGGGAGCCCTTTTTTTCGAAAGTATTGGCCTCCAGGAAGAAGCCCTGGAGGACAATCTGGGCCATGGGTTGCACATCTGTGGTTCCTTGCTGCAGCCATTCCTTAAAGGGACAGGCACCTCACAGCCACTTGTTGCAGAGAAGGAGCCAGAGCACACGGCTACTTTGCTGCAGCATGTTCCAGCCCCAAGACCGTCCTGGCCCTTCCACCGAGCCTTCTGAGGACCCAGCCAAGGGCTCCAAGCGCCGGGCACCATCCTGGTCTGGCGCAGAGATCAAGAGCCTGCTGGAGCTCTGGGGAGAGGAGGAGGCCTTACAGGCCCTCAAAAGCCGGCGGCAAAACGCAGATATTTATGGCCGCGTGGCTGAAGCCCTGGCCCAGAAGGGCCACTACCCCCGCACCCAGGACCAGGTGCGGTCCAAAGTAAAAGAGCTGCACCAGGGGTACGTCAAAGCCAGGGAGGAGAGCTCCCGTTCTGGGGCAGCCCCCCACTACTGCCCGTACTACCCCGAGCTGAACCAGATCCTGGGTGGCAGTGGAGAAGCACGCACACCACGGCGGTTCGTACAGTCTGGATTGGCAGACCCCATGGTGGACGCTCCCGAGCAGGACCCAGAGCAGTCTGGAGATGGGGACATGGTCCCAGAGGAGGAGGACAGTGAGGAGACGGCGACCCTCACCCTGGAGCCAGTCACCCAGACCCCAGAGGCCTCCCAGGCATCATCTGGCGCAGGAGAGGAAGCAGCAGGTGAGTGCAGTGAGGTTGTGTCACACCCGGGGGGGGGGGGGAGGTAGGTGGGTGCACAGTGGGTGATGCACAAGGGAAACCTGTCATGCTCAGGCTGATGCCCAGGTCACACACACACAGTGTAACCTTCAGAATGTCTGATTCCCCTGTCTCAAGGGAGAGGGCATGCCCTTTTGGACAGCTGTTGCACACATGACTGATTGTGATAGAAATGTAGCCGTGTTACTCTGATCTGAGGAAGTGGGTCTGGCCCAGGAAAGCTCATCCCCTAATAAACCATCCTGTTAGTATTTTAAGTGCTACAGAGTCCAGTTTTTAGGACTGATTGTGTGTTCTTCTTTTCCTCCACAGCCAGACCAGCTGTGGAAGAGGGCCGCAGCACCCCAGCCCCACCTCCATCTCCATCTCGGGGACATGGGAGCCGCAGACACAGGCGTGTCTATGCGAACATCCTCAGGCAGCACGTGGAGGCCGTGCAGGAGCTGAACTCCATCCTCAGAGAGAGGGCGGAGGCAGAGGATCGCTGGCGTGACCGGCTCATGGACGAGCTGGTCCTGCAGCGCACGTCCCTGTGTGCCACTCTCAGGGAGGTCTGCGGCTTGCCTGCTCCTGTGCCTGGTCCTGCTCCTCCAGCACCCCATGACCCCACCCCACCAAACCCCCCTTCCACAACAGCATCCCTTTCCCTCCTTGGACCTCCCTCTCCCCCAGCCCCCCCAGTTCCCCAGCCCCTCTCTCCCCCTGGCCCTCCTCTCCCCCAGGCTTCCACGTCCTAAGAGCACCCCAGCCAGCCAACCGACAGGTGCACCACCCGATCCCGTAGCCGTGGAGCACCCCAAACACGAGGCCCAGGCAGGAGAGGGAAATCTGGCAAGCACCGTGCAACCTGATCCCCTTCCCCCCTCCAGGTTTCCAGTCCCCTTCCCCCCTCCAGGTTTCCAGTCCCCTTCCCCCCTCCAGGTTTCAAGCACCCCCATCACCCCAGTTAAAGCACAAACAAAGGGTTCAACAAAATGTTTCTTTATTGTAAATAGTGTTTTCAACAACAAAAATGAAAAAAAATGTGTTATGTTTGCTACATTTATACTATTGTTTGAGAATATGTACAAACATTAAACATAACATTTTATTTTGCAACACACCCTGGTGTTACTGATGTGTCCAAACAGGGTCAGGAGATGGGTTGTGGAGGGAAGCTTCTATTGGGCCAGGGCCCAGTCCCCAGGCAGAAGCCCCTAAGTAGAGTCAGTGGCCTCCACTGGAGAATTGCTCCCGGAGGGCCTCCCGGATGCCAACAGCAGACCGGTGAGCCTGGCGGATGACAGCTGTCCGGGGCTGGGCAAAGTGCCTCTCCTGGCCATCAGCACCTCTACCCCACCCTGGTAGGAAGGCATCCCCTTTCCTCTCCACCAGGTTATGGAGAACGCAACACGTGGCCACCACCTCAGGGATGTTGCTCTCCCCCATGTCGAGGCGTGTGTGCAAGCACCGGAATCTGCCTTTTAAATGTCCGAACGCACATTCCACCTGGTTGCGAACCCGGTTAAGGTGAGCATTAAACTGCTCCTTGCTCGCATCCAGGTGGCCGGTGTAGGGCTTCATCAGCCACGGCATCAGGGGATAGGCGGCATCAGCCACTATGCACACCGGCATGTGCACATCCCCAACCGCAAACTCACGATGCGGGAAAAATGTTCCTGCCTGAAGCCTCCGGTAGAGGTCCGAGTTCCTGAAGATGCGGGCATCGTGTGCCCGCCCTGACCACCCAACACAAATGTCCAAAAACTGGCCACGATGGTCGACCAGGGCCTGGAGGACCATAGAAAAGTAGCCCTTTCTGTTGATGAATTGGGCTGCTCGATGGGGCGGTGCACGGATTGCAATGTGTGTCCCATCGAGCGCTCCTCCGCAATTTGGGAAGCCGAGGGCAGCAAAGCCGGCCATGACGCTGTCCAGATCTGGTAGACAGATGAGCCTGTTGAGCAGCTCTGAATTGATGGCCCTCACCACCTGCAGAACGAGACAGACAACAAAATGTTAGAAGGGGTGCCTTATCTCTTAGGAGGAGAACCCACCGCCCACCTTCCCTCTCAAACACCCGGGAATCCCCTCCTCAGAACCTCCCCCCCCCCAACAATTCAGGGTGAGTGGAGGAGCTCCCTCCCACTCCCACTCCACTTGGCTCTTCCTGACAGTCTCCCTTCCCCCCATCCCAAACTGTGACTGTCCCCAGACAATGACTTACCTCCATCAGGATGGATCCTACGGTAGACCTGCCCACGCCAAATTGGTGTCCCACGGAGCGGTAGCTGTCGGGGGTTGCCAGCTTCCAGAGGGCAATGGCGATCCTCTTTTCCAGGGGGATGGCGGGCCGCAGGTGGGTGTCTTGCCGTTGCAGAGCAGGGGCGAGCCAGGTACACAGCTCCTGGAAAGTGGTCTTTCGCATCCGGAAGTTGCGTAGCCAGTCTCGGTCATCCCAGATCTCCATCACGAGCCGGTCCCACCAGTCAGAGCTGGTGTCAAACCTCCAAACACGCCTGTCCACGAAAAAGTTTGGAGGCAAGGGCAGTGCGGCTGCTTGACGGAGGAGCCCCTCGTACCTCTGGTCTGGGTCCAGCTCGGGAAGTAGCCTCATGACAGTGTCATGCAGATGCAGCAACAGCTGCAGTATGGTAGTGTGGGGCCATTGCCTGCCCAGGGGCAGCTCTGGCTCCATGCCAAAAAAAAGGGTCTCAAAGCGAAAAACCTCAAAAGAAAAAAGCTGCTGGGGTGTCCCAGGGTGTGTCTAGACTACATGCCTCCTTCGACGGAGGCATGTAGATTAGCCAGATCGGAAGAGGGAAATGAAGCCGCGATTAAAATAATCGCGGCTTCATTTAAATTTAAATGGCTGCCCCGATCTGCCGATCAGCTGTTTGTCGGCAGATCGGGGGAGTCTGGACGCGATGCCCCGACAAAGAAGCCTTTCTTCATCGACACAGGTAAGCCTCGTGAAACCAGGCTTACCTGTGTCGATGAAGAAAGGCTTCTTTGTCGGGGCATCGCGTCCAGACTCCCCCGATCTGCCGACAAACAGCTGATCGGCAGATCGGGGCAGCCATTTAAATTTAAATGAAGCCGCGATTATTTTAATCGCGGCTTCATTTCCCTCTTCCGATCTGGCTAATCTACATGCCTCCGTTGAAGGAGGCATGTAGTCTAGACACACCCCCAGGAAGCTGAGCACTCCAAACCAGCACTGCAATGCCTTGCTTACTTCCTCGAGGGACAGCAAAGGCAGCTGCAGGAGCAGAGCAACGGGTGTTCAGGAGTGTCCCTCTCACCACGCGTCTCTGCAAAGGGCAGGCAGGCAGCACCCGGAAGGAAATGCTGCCCCCATGCCCTGGCAGAAACAGTTCCGGGTGGCTTTCAATTTCGAAAGAGCGTCCAGCAGTCTGGATGCTCTTTTTCGAAAAAGCGGATCGATTTTTCGATCCGCGTATTGTAGTCTAGACACGCTCTTTCGAAAGAGCCTCTTTCGAAAGAAGCCTGCAGTCTAGACATAGCCAAGGAGCTGTCTGCAGTGCTGCCACTCTCTCAGGCAGCCTGTCTCCTGGTTCTGCATACCTTGCGGCCTCCAGAGACACTGACTGATACTGGTCTTTCCGCTGCTTTGATAGGACTTTCCTGGCCCTGATTGGTTGCTTCTCCCACAGCCACTCCAGTCTGTCTGGAGGACTTTTCTATTGTGTCTCTAGGGTATGGTCAGACCATAGGGCCTCCAGGAGGGGATCCCAAGGCCAGGTCAATTGCATCACGTTCCCTTTGTCTGTAAAAATGTTTATGGATGAAAAGAATCATAGAATCGTAGAATACTAGGACTGGAAGGGACCGCGAGAGGTCATCGAATCCAGGCCCCTACCCTCATGGAAAGACCAAATACTGTCTAGACCATCCCTGATAGACATTAATTTAACCTACTCTTAAATATCTCCAGAGATGGGGATTCCACAACCTCCCTGGGCAATTTCTTCCAGGCTGTGTCTAGACTGCATCCTTTTTCTGTAAAAGGGATGCAAATTAGACACATCGCAATTGCAAATGAAGTGAGGATTTAAATACCCCCGCTTCATTTGCATAAACATGGCTGCCGCTTTTTTCTGGCTCGGAGCTTTGCCGGAAAAAGCGCCAGTCTAGACAGGGATCTTTCGGAAAATAAAGCCTTTTCCGAAAGATCCCTTATTCCTTTTTTTAAGAGGTATAAGGGATCTTATGGAAAAGGCTTTATTTTCCGAAAGATCCGCGTCTAGACTGGCGCTTTTTTCCGGCAAAGCTCCGAGCCGGAAAAAAGCAGCAGCCATGTTTATGCAAATGAAGCAGGGGGGATTTAAATCCCCACCTCATTTGCAATTGCGATGTGTCTAATTTGCATCCCTTTTACGGAAAAAGGATGCATTCTAGACACAGCCCTAGTGTTTGACTACCCTGATAGTTAGGAACTTTTTCCTAATGTCCAACCTAAATCTCCCTTGCTGCAGTTTAAGCCCATTGCTTCTTGTTCTATCCTCAGAGGCCAAGATGAACAAGTTTTCTCCCTCCTCCTTATGACACCCTTTTAGATACCTGAAAACAGCTATCATGTTCCCCCTCAGTCTTCTCTTTTCTAAACTAAACAAACCCAATTCTTTCAGCTTTCCTTCATAGGTCATGTTCTCTAGACCTTTAATCATTCTTGTTGCTCTTCTCTGGACCCTCTCCAGTTTCTCCACATCTTTCTTGAAATGTGGTGCCCAGAACTGGACACAATACTCCAACTGAGGCCTAACCAGCGCAGAGTAGAGTGGAAGAATGACTTCTCATCTCTTGCCGACAACAAGCAGTATAAGAACCTCTATAGAGTAGTGAAGGAAAAAAGAGCCTCTTCCCAGGATTATCCCTGTCCCTGTCCCTACAGATAGAATCATAGAATCATGCGGAGTATAATTTGATGTATTTCTACAACAGGGAATATAAATAACAAACCCACACCACTAGGTGGAGGCAGATATTTTGAGGAGTTTGTGAGAAAACTTTCAAAAAAGAGAAGTAATATTGGAATTCTGCTTTAAGTCATTTGGCTCACATCTCAGCAGAGTGATCTGTACAATGCTGGATCTTTAATTTTTTTCCATGAAAGAACCTGGTTAAAATCTTTTAAATAAATCATGTTATTTCCACTCTCCTATTTGTCTGTGCTCTAATAGGGATAGAAAAAATATAATTATTGGCTAATAATGGCTTATATTTGAATCAGAGAGTTAGTAAAATTATTTAAAAAGGAAAATCTCTCTAGAAATGCATATTGTTGTTGCATCAAATTCTGCCGTCCTTGCTCAGATCCTCCCAGGTATTGAGATTCCTGGCTCCCATTGGTTTCAATGGAAATTAGTCTAAATACCTTTGAAGATCTGGGCCTCATACCCTACTCTGACAAAACTTAGGTTGAATTAGAGTCAGTCAAACACTGAGCGGGATTAAAGTGTGCATCTTACTGCACATTGTACAAAAGCTTCTTGCTATCAGTCTATTTTTTGCAGTACAGCTGCTCCCCGAGTTGCAAATGGTCGAGTTACGACCTTTCGCACTTACGACCAAAGCTCCCATGGAGCAGTCGTAAAGGCTGTCCCCGTGTTACGAATGTGACCCGCGCTTACAAACAGCGTGGTCACGTGTAACTCAATGGGGTCCAAGTTACAAACTGATCGAGTTACAGCCAAGTGTTTGGTCTGTAAGTCGGAGAGAGGCTGTAATGTTTTTTCTGTATTCACCAGTTTTGTTTTCTTGCCTCCTTGGACATGTTGGACTTTGTACATAATGGTGAATAAATGGTATATTTATCATCCTCTCTGACTGTAATGTGTTTTGAGTGATGGCAAATTGTCAAGCCATATTCAGTACAGGCTGATCAATTGATACCTATTAGTGAGATAAGCATGTGAATTGTAAGCCCAGGACTTGCTAAGGGCAGGATCCCACTACTACTTGCTGCAGGACAGTGTGCGTTGCTGCAGAACTCTTAGTTGTGTATGTGCACATGACTTGTTTTTGTAAAAATCTGGCCCTGGGGCAAATAAACTAACATTCAACCAACGATTCAGCTTTTTATCTTGTAAAATACAACCAACTGATAAGTAAAATACAACCAAGTAATAAGTAAAGTTTCCTTTTGAGGATATACTATTGCACCAAGTTCGGAATGAAGGTTATATGCTAACTTATGAGTTCCCTGACGTCTGCACGGTGTTTGTGATGACTTTGCTACACACATTGGTGTCCTTAATCTGTTCTGTGGTCCTGGGGTTATTTGTCACATGCACAAACATTATTCCTATTGCTGATCCACCCATAGTGGACTGATATTGGATGCCTTGCTCTCATGTGAACAGATACAACGAACAAGCATTGTTACAGTTACCTGTACATGATGCTGTGTTTTTGAAAGGCCTGAACTTATGGAGCAGGCGTAGACAGTGAGGGATGCATAAAACTAGCAGAGACAGGAAGTGTCTCTGTGATGACCATGCCCTTAGCTTCTTGTGGAAGTGACCTCCTGTGCATGTATTAAATATGGAGTACTCTTGAACTGTACTGCTGTACACTTTCTATCTAGCGCAGTTGTATAAGACCCCAGTTTGCACAATGGTATGGAACTGGGGCTTAGCCACAACAGACCCTGAATCAGGGAGAAAGTTTCCTAAATATGTAGTATTATTACACTAGTTTCATGTTGGTACCTGGTCAAAGTAGGCTTATCTTCTTGCTTAATTATCTTCTCTGTTGTGCTGTGAATAAATATTACTTAATGACAGTTAAGGACCATCTTATTCTGAGTTTGTACAGGTCGTAAGGCAATGAGATTCTGGCCTATGACTGGGACTATGAGGCAGTACCGCAATACAAATAATCACATGCTGATCTACAGAAATATTTTTCTGCCTTGGACATCCCCACTAGCTTGAGAGATCCAGATGTATCAGTTAGTGAAAATGGAAGCATGTGAACTTGACAGCTTCAGTTTCAGTCCCCTTGTTTCCTGCACCGAGTGTTTTTTCTGCTTTTTACACTAAATGGTAAGCATGTCCACATAATAGTGTGATGAAGATGGATGGATGGGAGGTTTTGACTTCCTTAGTCATGGCGTACTGTTGTAGGAAGGAGGTTTGCTGGGAAGAGATGGGGTCGATCTGACCACAAAAGGGAAGGACATCTTAATGCAGTGACTCACCAATCTTATTAGAAGGGCTTTAAACTAAGTTGAGTAGGGGCAGGTGACAAAAGGCAACTAGGTTCAAAAGGTATCTTTAATAGAGGACTAGTTCTTTGGGGAGAATCAGATATGGAAAATTAGAGTAGAATTACAGGAGCAACAAGAGGGAAATCCCTGGGGGGAATTTGATCAATCCCTTAGATCAGTGTTTCTCAAAGTGATCCGTGAAACCACTTTGAGAAAGTTGCTAACTGGCCGCGCCGGTGTGTTTATTTATGTTGGAAATAAGCCAGGACACTCTGGATGCAGGTGAAAACAAGCAGAGGATTTATTATACATCAGCTGATGGAGTGACACGCAGGGGTTACCCTGGTGAACACTGGTTAATTAACACAATACAATAGATTATATAGTCAGCAGGAGGACGGAGGAAAAATGATTTGATAGGTCTAGCAGCAAGACGAAATGAGCACATAAGCCAATAGAACTACTCAAGATTACATAATATCTCCACCCATTGCAAAGTAACAGCTCGTTAATTAATATACAGGTGGTTATTGTTCAAATGCCAAAACATGTCAGCAAAACAGTAATAACATTTTAGTCTCCATAGATGATGATGTTGCTATAGGAGGCGGGTATGGCCTTGAGTTGGTGCAGCACTTGGTTCTCAGGCTTATTATCTAGGAGTGAAGCAAGACAGTTTAAGCAAATTTTATGAATGTTATCTCAAGCAAAATGTGTTACGTTACCAACTGAGACCCAGTTCGAGTGTTTTAGAACGTGGTTGCTATGGTGCCCAGGGTCTTTTACTGTCTGCAGTTCTTATCCTGACTGTGGTGTTCCCAGGCCTTAATCCTAGAATGGAGTTATGCTGTTTAGAGGCCTACTAGCACATTTAGGGCTGCCTCAGTTTACCCTACAATTTACCAGCACTGAGGCCACGGAGCCTTGCAGGTCCCTTTGGCTCTGGTTAGCCAGTCATAGCAAAAGGAGCTGTGGCTGCTGCTTCCCATGGCTCCCTTTGGCTGCAAACAGCAAATCGGATCCAATGGGAGCCACGAGGCTTTGTGGCTGCGGCACCAGTAAATAAACACACCAGTGTAGCCAGTTAGCAGTTTTCTCAAAGTGGTTTCATGGACCATTTTGAGTGTCACTGCTTTAGACGTCTACTCACAAATTCAAGGAATAACAGGAATAAGCAGTCCGAATTGGGAGTACTAATAGACAAGTCATAACTGAGCTTAAGTGGCATCTCAGATACTTGATGGGATAAATCTCATAACTGCAGTATTGGCATAGAGGGGTACATCTTGTTCAGGAAGAGCATGTAGGAATAAAAGGGAGGTGGTGTTGTATTGTACACTTGTTCTGAGTTCCAGAAAGAGGCAAGAGGCAGACCAGCTGAAAGTCTCTGGGTAAAGACGAAGTGGGGAAAACACATCCAAACCAGGAGGAGGAGGGAGATGAGGCATTTCTAGAACAAATAAAACAAATATCCAGACCCTTATAGTAATGAGGGACTTTACCTACCTAGGCATCAGTGGGAAAAGTAATATGATAAAACACAAAATATCCAATAAGTTCTTGGAATGTCATGGGGACAATGCTTTGTTTCAGAAACTGAAGGAAGTAACCCAGGGCATAGGCATTTAAGAATTGATTCTGACCAACAGGGAGGAGATGGTTGTGAACCTGTAGGTAGAGGCCTATTTGGGAGAAAGTGATTATGAATAAGGCTGTGAATCATTCATGGAGGTCACAGAAATCATGAAACAAAAAACAGGACTATGTAGCACTTTAAAGACTAACAAGATGGTTTATTAGGTGATGAGCTTCCGTGGGCCAGACCCACTTCCTCAGATCAAATAGTGGAAGAAAATTGACACAACCATATATACCAAAGGATACCATCAAAAAAATGAACACATATGAAAAGGACAAATCAAATTTCATGTGTTCATTTTTTTGATTGTATCCCTTTGGTATATACGGTTGTGCCAATTTTCTTCCACTATTTGATCTGAGGAAGTGGGTCTGGCCCACGAAAGCTCATCACCTAATAAACCATCTTGTTAGTCTTTAAAGTTCTACATAGTCCTGGTTTTTGTTTCAGCTACACGAGACTAACACGGCTACATTTCTATCACAGAAATCATGGATTCTGTGACTTTCTGGGACCTTTGTGACCTCCACAGTAGTTGGCGTGGTACATCTCAGGGCATCCCTGGGGCCAGATGCTGTGCTGGAGCATTGGTTGGAGAGCAGTCAGGGTACCCTGGGCAGTTCACCCACCTGGAGTGGAAGTAGTAGTGGCACCCTAGCCTGCTCTCAGAGCGGTGGAGTCTGCTGGAGTGCTGCCTTTCCCCAGCACCTAAAATTTATTTAGGGCAATTTTTAGTAAAAGTCATAGACAGGTGACAGGTCATCTTAACCATAGTTCTCTCCAGCAAAGTGACAGAGTCCCTGTGTGCCTACCTGGTCATCAACAGTTTATGGAATTTGCTTTGGTCACAAGGATGTCACAATAGTGCTTGTGTAAGTTTAACTGGAAGTTCTGGTTGACAGACTGAGAGGCCATCTATCTCTCAGTACTGGAGCTAGTTGGAGAAAGGATTGAGAGAAGGTGTTGAGGAAAGACTAAACCATGAATACATTTGTGAGTGAACAGGAGGTAATTGATAGAGGTAAGGGTCACTATTGTATTTTTTATATCCAACCTGTAGCCACACATACACATTCAAGAGCATGGGTGCATAGAAACGTGTAATATTCTCCATTTCTATGACCAGATCATTAGCTGCTGTAAATCCAGTGAGCCTCTACTGACTTCCCTTTTAATTGACTTGAGTTGAAGGACTGGCCTACAGCCTCTGAACCTGGAAACTTTCCTGACAACCTGTGTCACTATTGGATCTTATGGGGAAGGTCTTCTTTCCTTTCTCCAGTTGTTTTATGTTGTTAATATGGGTCCTTATTTTATGACTTCTGCATCCTTGGAGCCAAAATCCAGTGGTGCAAAGCATCAGAGATGGGAGAAATTAGAAGAGAAAACACAGAAGGACTTCTCTTCTAGCTGACTGTGTCTAGACTACAAAGTTCTATCACTTTTCTTTTGAAAGAGGCTTTTCTGACAGTTGGCCCGTCTACACTGGGCCAAATGTCAGAAAAAAAAGCCTCTTTCAGAACATCCCTTCTTCCTCGTAGAACGAGGTTTACTGAGATGCTGAAAAAACATGTCTGCTTTTCCAATATTTTTTTGGAAAAGCAGACGCATTCCTTGGACGTGGCAGAGCTTTTCTGGGATATCTCTGGTATCCTGGAAAAACTCTGCAGTCTAGATGTACCTGCTGTCTACTTAAGATATTAAGTGGATAGCTAGCATATTAAATGGAGGATAACAAAGCGTTTCTTAGCAACACTAGTGCTCTTAATCCTTCACCATTACTATTGCAACTGTATGGGCAATGTAAGTTACAGTTCTGATTCCATCTGCATCTGGGTGTTGGAATCGAAGGGTAAGGATGGGTAATCGCCTAATCTTGAGCAATCTTTCATGGGAAGGGTAAATTCTGATCAATTCCTCCTCCATGCCTTGGAATGCTGTTACAATGGAGACAGATAAAGATGGCATTTCAGATTTCTTGTTAAATATTAAGTCTCCAGGAGAATTTCTGCTGAGAGACACATGGGAGATAAAATCCTGATTTTATTAATACATCAACTATTTCACAGTTTCATTGAGTTTAAGGCTGGTAGGTCATTAGATCATGTACTTTAATCTTCTGTATGTCACAAAACCATTACGTTTCACCTAGCAACCCTATGCTGAAACTAAAACTTGTCTTGGACTAAAAATTGTCACTCTTGAAGGGTATGTCAACACAGCAGTGTTAATTTGGAATAACTGATGTTATTGCAAAATAACATAGTCCGCATCTACACAGCAAGCCATTATTTCAACATAATGTCAAATAATGTCAAGCTGGAGGACTTCTTTCTCCGACTCCTATAACCCGCATTTTATGTGTAGACAGCGCCAAAAGCCGAAATAAACTATTTCAACTTAAGCTGCACAATTGAGAGCTCAAGTTGTGTAGCTTATTTCTGCTTTAGCCCTGCTGTGTAGATGTGCCCAAGGCCTAGGAGACTAAGATGCTGTGTGCTGCAGACAGAGGATAGGAGAAACTGAAATGCTACCAATGCCTGAGGCCTTTGCAATGGTAGAGAAATGATTAGGTCAGAAATGCCCTGATGATCCTGGTGGTTGATCAGTGCCCCATACTCCCGAAGAAGACAAATTCCCAACCTCCCAAACAATAATCCCTGCTAGTCTGACCCAGGGAAGATTCCTCCCCACCCTCAAATCTGGAGATCAATTGCATCCTGACCAATATTCTCTCCAATTCTACATGTAGAATACATTTTATGTGCATTGAGGCATGTACGGATGTATACAACCATTAGAAACACATGTCTGCCACCCAAGTGCTCAGTTTACGGGTAACACTGATCCTGACTATGTGAGCAAGACTTACCAAGACTTAATCTCTGAGGCTTCACATAAAGGTATGGGGCAATCACCCTACCCATGGAAAACACCTAGCTAGATAATTTCATGGAGGTTAGGTCCATAAAAGGCTATTAGCCAGGGGATAAAATGGTGTCCTTGGCCTGTGTTTGTCAGAGGCTGGAGAAGGATGGCAGGAGATAAATCGCTTGATAATTGTCTTCTGTCCACCCTCTCTGGGGCACCTGGTGCTGGCCACTGTCGGCAGACAGGATACTGGGCTAGATGGACCTTTGGTCTGACCCAGTACGGCCGTTCTTATGTTCTTATGTTGTGCATTGGGGGAAAATCTTTTAGGGTCTCTAGAGGCAACTGGACAAATACCTATTCCATGTGTCTTCTCTGCAAGTATTTAAATTACCATAAAATAAAACTGAAGCCTTTTTTCAAAACAGAGTGCATAAAGTTTGACTTCTAAATTCATACAGTGGGGTCTTTAAAAAGTGGCTTGATTTTCAAGAGATACTGAACCCCTAGAAGTTCTTTGCACCATCCATAGGTAATTCTGGGTGCTCAGCACTTTTGGAAATGACACCCTGACTAAGCAAAACACTTCAGCATGTGTTTAACTTTAGATTTATTTGTTGGCATTGAGTTAGGCATGTGATTAATTTGTTGAATCAGGATGTAGGCGTGTTAATATGGATTGAGGAGTTTTAGTTTAGGCACCCAGTTTTAAAAATCTTGGCTCTAAATTATTCTGTGTGCTATCAAAATGCCTAAATTAATAGTAAAGGTGGAAAAGATTATTTTATGTGGGGATCTTATTTAAAAGGAGCAGCTTTTCCTTATTATAATCCGTCCCCCCACAATAGCTCTGCAAACAGACATGGTCACCATGAGGGAAGAAAAGGATTTTCATGATTCCCAGGTCCACTTATTACCATGTCTGGTCTCCTACAGAGTCTTTACTAGATAGTGAATTAAAGACACAAGCACTGAATCCCAACATCAATGATAACCAGCAGAATCCTTTCCTTTAATTTCAGCTGTTTACAGCGAGGTTGTTTTCCTCCTGGACCATATGGACGATCAAGATAAGGCCTCTATTGCCCTTCAGATTGTCAAGATAGCTGAGACCAAACTGGCTGTCGTTGTGACTGTTCTGCTAGAAAAACTTCAGCAGGATGAGGTAGGGCAGTTTCATCAAATCACATCTGTTTTCCATGTTTCCACTCCAAATTCTGTTTGACTTCATGGAAGTAATTCAATACAGAACTTGGCTCAGCCCACCTTCAGTGTAAGCAGTATTTACCCTTCTGTCTTCATGCAAAACTCATCATGCAAAATTCTGTTACAGATCAGGATGATATAATAAAGAGACACTCAGAGGAGCACTGTCCTTTTGTACACACTGGAGTACATGGGCTGTAGATTATAAAAGTGCACTGTAGGGGTATCTATAATCTCTTATAGCAGTAGTTTGTCCTCCTTTAGCATCTTCATCCAAAAACCTCAAAGCACTTACCTACTTACGCATGAATTAGGTTTTACAGCACCTTTGGGAGAGTGATAAACATCCCCATTTACTGATGGGCTGTGTCATGGGGAATTAAATAACTTGCTCAACACCACATAGTGAGTTAGTAGAAGAATGGGGAATAAAACCCATGTGAACTGACTCTCTGCTCTAAACCCAAGACAACACTTCTTAATTATAATGACATATGATTGGGATATAGCTCTGAAGGGTTCTTAAATAATCCAAACCCCTTTTTCTTTTATTAATACTCGCATCCAGCAAAGTCCATTTCTCTATTAAGGGTCAACACAGAAGGCATTTTAGTTTCAAGTACCAGGAAGCCAAGACAAGCAGTTCATTTCTGGCTCGCTTGAATAGTGTGGGGCGCTTGTATTCATAAGTTATCAATTATGATTTTCAATTAAAAATCCTCCTTACATTTAAAAATGAATGGAAAGAGGCAGAGCCTCTCCCCACTAGAGCAGTAATAATAGCAGTTTGCAGCAGCATCCTTTAAAAGCACAACCACTGGAATGTGTAGCCAACCATTGGCTTTGAACATTCCAAAGTGCTTTATGACCTTAGCAGGCAGTTCACACCTTCAGCTGCCTGAATTCAGAGTTATAGACTCACAGGAGACAGATGTGAAAGGCTTGTTGGATCATCCAATTTCCCAGCAGTGCCTTTTTCATTTTTTTGGGCCAAACCAATTTTAAAAGCTCCTAGTGACTGGGTTTCCACCACTTTCCAATGAAGACGATGTAATAACCTGATAGATGTCTTATAGCTGGGGCATTTTTCCTGATGTTAAAGTCTAAATTTTATGTCTCTGATACTGCCCCCTGCTGTGCAATGTACGTGCTGCAGGGTAAGAAACACTGACTCCTAAGCATCCTCACTCCACAGTGCATGCTATGCAGCAAGGAGGTGGTGGTTGGCTGGAGTAGGCAGTCACGGTTGTGCTGACTCTGTGGAGGAGAGCTGACCTGATCTGAGCCCAGGGGAGTCCAGTTGTTTTCCCACTGTGATGTGATACGATTCATTTTAGATCCAAGAGAAACCAGGACACTCCAGGGATACTTAACCACTTTCTTATTTATTGCAAGCTTTAAGCAGTTATGACAGTTGTTTAAGTTTTACAAGCCTTAAAAACAATTACTACACAATTTAAACCTTAAATGCCATACATTCTAAAGCAAGAATATAGTGCAAAGCAATGCAAAAGCAATTAATAAAAGAGCTACTATAATACAATAATAAAGACTAGTTCACTTACACTTCACCCGTATGCTACCTACAGTAGCAGGCAGGAGGTCAGGGTTCCTTTTCTTCCCATGCATTGGAACACCATGCACTGGATCACTGGTGTGAAGGGCCTATTTACTTCTAGTTACATCGAGCAGTACCTGTGGGTCAATCCTGCTCATTCCCTCCCACGGATTGTTCTTACTAAGCCCATTTTATAGCAAAGCGAGACTTGGTTGTTCTAATAATATTTACGTATTGTGTAGGATATGGAACATGCCCAATACCCTATCTGGAGTACATCCTGTCACTCAGGATGTTGCTGCTATGTGCATAGTTGACAGTTGTATGGCTGCATCTGTAATTTGTGGTTATCAGAAACAGAAGTACCTGTACAAGATTGCTTGCCATGTGTTCTTGACATAGTCTCACGTACCATGCTTCATCTGCATTGTTATGCAAAACATTCCTTCCTCTCACAGCTTCTCCCATGACCTTGCCTGCATGCTTATGTGCACCAGACTTGAGACAGGCCTGGGTTTTGCTTGTTAGAGATCCGCACGTGTTAAAGGGAGACGTGGCCATTTATTGTCAAGGCAGGCTCCCCTACACCCACCCAACCTCACCCTGATGCATGAGGTCAGATCCCATAGAGGTTGCAGGTCTCTATTTAAAAGTCAGTTCTGCTGGCCTCCCTGCACTTTTTAAAATTTTCTCCTGAATTACTTCCAAGCTGTTGATCTTTTCTGGGGAATGTGGTGCCAAAAAAGTGAAATAAGCCAGAAGCAGTCACACCTCAGATGAACAATGAGAAACTGTTGTCTTCCTGCTTTATGACAAGATTCCTGTATGTAACAAACCCAACCCAGATGGCTGACTTTTTTTTTCACTGTCACTCCAGGTCACTTGTTGTTTCCCACTTTTCTCCCTCTCATTATGTCAGTTATATTGACCCCCTCTCTAGGTGCGCTAGTTTGCAGTTCTCTGAAATCAGTCTTGTTCTGCTCAGGTTTCTAATTTCTCTGTGCTCCTCTTTATTATTTCTCTGTCACAACTCATACCTTCAACTCCTCCATATTTAGTATCATCTGTGAATTTGAACTTTGATGGACCCCATAAAAGAGACCTTCAAGTGTGCTACTGTCAATGTAGAGGTAACTCCTGAGCTAATTTTCCCTAAAAGCTGCAGAAGATTTACTGCAGGAGTTGGGTATTTTATCATTGTATTTACAAATTCTGTCTGGAGTGGATAAAAAAAGGCATGATTCTAATAATAACAATAACAACAATAACAATAATAATAATAATAACAACAATAATAATAATAAACGAAATTGGATAAGGGGGCAGTGCAGGGCCCTTATTCTGATTAAAAAATGTGTAAATTGCTCAGCTTCTTCTGAAATGCTGCTAGCTGGGGTGATTGTGGAGGGCATAGCAAGTTTTATACAAATGAAGACTAGGGGTTACTTGAGTGAGTATGCAGGCTGTGGAATCAGTGTGGTCTAGTGGAGAGGACTCCAGATAGTGAATCAGAAGACCTGAAATATTTTCCTGGCTATTGATCTGCTCTTTTAGCCTGGGCTAGTTGTTTCATGTTTAGATTGTAAACTCTTTTGGGCAGAAGCTTATTAGCGTAAGTGTTACTATATTGCGTTACTATATTAGCTTATAGCATTACTATATTGTCATCAAGGAAACATTTCCCCCAATTGTTCTTTTATGTTTTGTCCCCAGAAAAACAGAGTAGACATTTACTGTATCCTGGAGAAAGTATTACAGCAGGATGCCCAGGTCCTAAAGAGAAGGCTACTGAGCAAAATAATAACACTTGCCTCAAAGCACATGAGAGAGACTCAGGTAAGTTAGATTAACGGAAGTGTTGGAGCATAAGCTTTTGTGGTCAAAGACCCACTTCACTGCTTTTGCAGATTCAGACTAACACGGCTACCCCTCTGATACTCAGGTAAGTTAGTTTTCCCTATATGCTAATGACAGGAATGAAAGCTTAAACTAATTAAAACATTGTTTGTAAACTATATACTGAAACTCCAGGATTAATGACTGCTAGGGGCCCACAGATCCCCACACCGTCCTCCAGAAATCCCAGGTCCTAAGCAGCATGTGACTAGTTTCATCTTGTTCAAGTTACACATGTACTTAAGTGCTTTGTAAGGTCAGGATATTGTGACATATATCAGATGCAGAGAGGCCTACCGCTTCTTAACAAGCAAGTATTTTGTGAAGTCTACTAGGGATTTCATTATTGATACTGATTTTGTGTGGAAGGTGCTCTGATACTATGGTGTTAAGCAGCAGGATGAAACCTTTAAACAGAATCGGAGCTGTTTCCAAAAGAAGCAGTATTTGGATTTAGGGTATAGTTTATTCAGGAAAATTCTCTGAATATCTTGAAGCTGCCCACCTCCTCTGAGGGAAAAATATCATGTCACTATGATAGCCAATCATCCACCACAAATAGCTAATAGCGAATAGTCTAAGCAGCTTGCAAACAACTGAAAGGCTGACAAGTGTTTAGCCAAACGATTCAATGATTATTTATGACTCATGATTCTGTTCTCAGAAAGTTGGGTGGAAAACAGAAATAAGAACTTGATTCATTTGAGCAGCATTGGCTGGTGTAGTTGGCTTTAATGACTTCAGTCTCTCTCTTTTTGTATTTGTTAAGGACGCAACAAATGAACTAAAAGTGGCAGCGAGCAACACATTAGTGGCTCTGGCACGCTGCTATTTCAATGAGGTGATGTATGAGCTTCAATGTCATCTGAATCCACTGAAGCTGTCTGACGTGTTCACTTTGATTACGCTGGGCAACCTATCATCAGCTTATCGTACGTCAACTTCCATCTTTTGTTTCAAAGTTATTGTCTTCCATTTAAGGACAGAGGTTCACACTCTGTACAGCTACACAGAGTGCTATTTGGGGGGCATGAGATGAACTGCTGTGGCTGGTTCCAGTTGCTAGACCATGAGCTATCCACACCAAGGTGCAAGCTCTTATGCCCCATTTGAAGTTCTTAAAGGACAGGATTGAGGAAAATCAGGTCTAGTGGAGCTCTTCTCCATTCCATTTCTCATCCCTCCCCAGTGCTCTCTCTCCTACTCTGGGAGAGGATTGGGCATCTGGCACAGCTGCACATTGGTGGAGAATGCTCCTCCTCAGGGTAAATCCCCCACTGATTTTTTACTTCTGCCTTATCATTTGTGTACGCAGCACAAAATGACCTAGGAGCCCATAGCATCCGACCCAGCGACCCTTACTAAATGCGATAGTAAGAAGGCAGATAACAGTCAATTGTCTCTCTTCCTTTTCTTCTGGTCCTTCTTTTCAGCACTCAAGTGCATTCCTTTTGTGGGAATGACCCTGTACGGCATGAGCTCCATGCGGATGTTAGACGACGAGAGCAGGCTGAGGCAAGCATTTTGTGGTGGTAAGTGCCAGCACTTATTGCAGATGTCCAAAATGGATATTTAGGGGCCTTGGTACAGAGTTAAGTGACTGATCGTTACAAACAGGCTCTGAACTGGATGTACCAGGGGCTGAGTCCTCATGCTCCTGTGGCACTCAGTGGAGTTGAGAGTGCTCCTTACTTTGCTGGAGGTGCTGAGCATTTGTAAGTTCAGGCCCTTTATGACTTGTGGCTATTTTAAAAATAAACAAAAGCTGATGCTGCCCATGTGCCAGGAAACTCCTGGGGGAGAATGTGCAGGCAACAGACTGAATTACATTTAAAAATTTCCCGTTTTCCACCCATTCCTCCTCTTTAGTTGCTTAATTATCATCTCCTTTCACCCTCTTTCTCTGTCCTCTGGTCTTCTCCACTTCTCTCTTCCTTTGCTTTTTAGTTGATGCTCAAGTAAGGCCACGTCTACACTATGCAGAAGATCAATGCTGCTGTAGTTGATCACCAGGGTCCAAATTAGCAGGTCTAGTGAAGACCCACTAATTCGAACTGAGTGGGTGCTCCCGTTGGCACCGGTAGTCCTGCTTCTCATGAGGAATAACACTCCTGTCAACCTTCCACTGTGTGGACAGTCTGAAAACACGATTTAAGATACGTCAACTCCAGCTACATAATTAACATAGCTGGAGTTGCGTACCTTAAGTCAACTTTCCCCTTTAGTGTAGATCAGGCCTAAGGGATTAATCCTGCACCTTTGAGATCAATGGGAATTTTGCCATCAGCTTCATAGAACATAGGATTGAGCCTTAATTTTCCTTTCAAGGGCAGCGGGTGCATCTAATTTTAGGGCAAAATGCTGTCAAATCTCAGTATAGCTAATAGGAGTTAGGGGCACTGAACATCTTTCAGACAAACTGTAACCCAACAGGAAATCATACAGTTTTAGGGCTAAATAAGCAATAACTGCAGAGGACATGAATCATTCAGAAAACAGCTGGTCAAAATATTTTGTTTTTTTATTACATTTTTCATATTTTTTTCCAAGTTGATGGAATATTAAACTGAAAAAATGTCAATGACAGTTTTAATCAGGATGTGTTCAGTGTTTTTGTGCAGCTAAAGAGGTGGCTGAAATTTGTTGATTTTTGAAACATGTGAATGATCTTTGTAATTTGAAATTTTGAAAAAAAAACAAGAGTAAACACTTTTAATTTAATTTCAACTACCTTTACAATCATCTCTAATTAAGAGGTAACAAGGGAGAAAAAAATATGTTTTCAAATGATGGGAATTAAAAAGAGATGGAGAGAGACAAAAGAGAAGAAAGCCTTTTGAGAAACAAGAAACGGAAAGGAGGGAAGAGAAATCATTCAAAACTGTTATTGGATTTCATCAGCTGTTCCTGAATTGGGCATGGAATTGTAATAAACTACAAGCCTGGGTGTCTTCACTGATAAAACAACGTATCCTTATTACTAGTGCATCCTTTTCATATTGCCTGTCTTTTTTCCTTCCATGCAGTTCTGGAAAAATGGTCAAGGGCAGTAAATGTATATTTTAGTAACTGGGAAAGGTGGCCATTTCCCAAAATGGGTAAATCTCAATTCTGTGATGAAATTCTTCCCCTCTATCGTCATGTGACAAGCAAATGGACCACATGTGAAGATTTGGAGGTGAGAATTGTAGGCTTTCTAAACCTTTATGAGAAATTGTATTGTTAAATTCTCTGTGTATGGCACTCTTTGTGATGATGGAGTTCAATGGCAGGTTCTTTGGGATAGAACGGAGTATGATGTAAAACATTTAAAAAAGATTATAATGTCACAATCTCATGGAAATTCTGTCTGTACATAGTGTACATAGAGTCCAGTTTTGTCACCTGACATGCAGATGAATATAGGAGAATGGGCTAAATTCATTCCTGGCAGATGTCTATTCAGTTCCAGTAGAGTTACAGCAGGAATGAGTTGGTTTAGTGTGCATACTAATCTGGGGAAATATCCCACTTGGGAAAGTTGTGAGGTGCAGTAGAATATAATTCTGAAACCAACACCATAGCTGTGTCTAGACTGGAAAAACTTGCCAGCTGTCTACACTGGCTGCTTGAATTTCCGGAAAAGCACTGACGATCTCATGTAAGATCGTCAATGCTTTTCCGGAAATACTATGCTGCTCCCGTTCAGGCAAAAGTCCTTTTCCGAAAGACTTTTGCGCAAAAGGGCCAGTGTAGACAGCACCGTAGTGTTTTCTGCAAAAAAGCCCCGATCGCGAAAATGGCAATTGGGGCTTTTTTGCGGAAAAGCGTGTCTAGATTGGCCACGGACGCTTTTCCGCAAAAAGTGCTTTTCGGGAAAAGCATCCTGCCAATCTAGACGTGCTTTTCCGAAAATGCTTTTAATGGAAAACTTTTCCGTTAAAAGCATTTTCGGAAAATCATGCCAGTGTAGACGAAGCCATGCATGAGTCTTAACTCTTTACCAGGAAATATTGAGATAGGGCTGTTTCAACAGTGGAAAAGGGAAATTGCACTCGTCAGAAGTAGAAAAGATGGGCCCATTGCATGATATTGAATGAATTTGTAGGAACTTAAATTCTGTGTCTCTATGTAGCTCATGCAGGCCATTATCAAAGCCCTTGGTACTATGATGAGCCTCCTCCTGCATAAAGAAGAGCATCAAGATAAGGTGTTCGAACAGATCCCATGGCTCCTTGAGCAATATAAAGAGGATGTTAATGTTTTTCATGTCACCAAGGTGAGATACTTATTAAAATAACTATCAATGTGTGCGCATAGGTGAACTGCACTAGCTGCTACCAGTGGCGTTTCCTGGTCTACATAGTGACTTGTTAGATAATAGATAAACACACAAGTCTTGATTTTATAGACATGGTGACCCAGGTGACAAGTTTTGTAGGTAAAAGCCTCTCATGAAAAGTATCTTCTGTTTCTGGAGTTGATAAGGAGGTAAGAAACAAAACACCTGTTCCCTTCCCCCTCCCCCATAAGATACTCCCTCCTTGTGATTTACTGGAACATCCTATCAACTCTGTGTCTCTCTTTTAGATTATAAATAAACTCCTCAGAGCAGGGGCTGCTGTGTGTTGTCTCTGGGCAGTATTAAGTAAACTGCCAGTAGCTGAAAATTAATACTAAGAAGGCCTGAATTGCATTGCTTTAGATTCTATAACTAGATAGATATAAAATCACTGTCTATTTCATCTACCGTTGTGTACAGGGCTGTTGTAGCTGTGTTGGTTCAAGGACATTAGAGAGACAAGGTGGGTGAGATAATATAATTAAAGATATTATTTCACCCACCTTGTCTCTCTTATTTCATCTACCCTCAGTATCACATGACCAAGGTAACTCTTGTCTGCTGATAGTGAGAGGATGGAGTGAGGGCAGTTGGCTTCAGTAGTATGATTGAGCATGCTCAGTCTATGTGAGCTGGCTCAGTACAAGCCAAGCAGCAAATCCAGGGCCACAACCCTGCTGCCCTTCCCCCCTCCCCACTTCCTCCATGGTTTACTCCCAATCTATGTTGGCTTTCTGGTCCAGAATATGTGGTTGCTTTTGGGATTGGAATGCCCATGACTTTGAGGGAATCAATGTCTCATGGACTTGACTAAAAGTATCAGAGGACTACACAAGAGCCTAAATGTAGTAAAATATGTAGATTTCATCAGAGCTATCCTGGAAGCTTCAAGCAGCAAAGAAGAAAAGTGTGTAGGTACAGGAAGGAGTTAGACTGTCATCTCATTATCAATAGCCTGGAAGAGAACATAAAATCATCATTGATAAAATTGGCAGATGAAATAAACATTGGGGAGTGGTAAATAATGGAAAGGACAACTCACTGATTCAGAGTGATATAGATCATTTGGTAAACTGGGTGCTAACAATAAATGTGCATTTAAATATGGCTGAATGTAAATAGATGCATCTAGGAACAAAACAATGTAGGTGATACATACATGTTGAGGGATGCTTCCTGAGAAACAGTAACTCTGAAAAATATTTTGGGAAACTTGGTGAATACTCAGCTGAACATGACCTACAAATGCGATGCTGTGGCCAAAAAAGCTGAAGTGATACTGGGATGCATACATGGGGAAATCTCAAGGAGGAATATAGTGGGAAATGCAAAGTTCATTTCCACACTAGAACTGACCAACAGATATTGGTAGATACCCCTGATACCGGCTTCCTGTGAGAAGAGTGCCTTCCACACCCTGCTTGGCTTATAGCAATTCAGCAGGATGCCATTTGGGCTGCACAGAGCCTCAGCCACTTTTCAGCAGCTCACGAACCAAATATTGCAAACTTATATGCAATATACAGCCGTGTGCATTAAGAATATTGTCATCCACAGCACCAGCTGGGGGAAACACCTCTGACATCTTAGCAAGGTATTGTAAGCCCCAATAGATGCAGGACTCACTGTGAATCCAGCCAAGTGCCATCTTAGTGAACACAGTAGGAAGGGGAAAACTATAGCTCCTTGATAAATAAGGTCTAAGGCTTGTGTGACTGCCCCACCTCCCTGACAAAGAAACAGGTGCCACAATACTTCAGACACAGTGGCTGCTTAGTACTCAACTTCATCACACTGGGCACCCTATTATTGGACCTGATGAAGAACACCCAATCACAGAAAGTCCAGTAATCAGAAGACTGTGAGGAAGCCTTCCAGGCCCTGTGAAAACAGCTGAACCAAGAGCTGGTCCTATCCCATCCAACTTCACAAAGCCTTCTATCCTTCAAATGGAGGTCTCGGAGGTAGGACCAGGAGTGGTACTATCTCAAGAAATAGGTGGGAAGGAGCACCAGATCCTTTATCTCAGCTGCAAGCTGTTCTCCTGAGAGACCTGCCGCCCTACTATAGCAAGGGAGGCCCTGGCCATGAAGTGGGTGATCTACACCCTGGGGGTATGTCTACACTACAAAGTTAATTCGAACTAACGGATGTTAGTTCGAATTAACTTTGATAGGCGCTACACTAGCGCTCCGCTAGTTTGAACTTAATTCGAACTAGCGGTGTGCTTAGTTCGAACTAGGTAAACCTCATTGAACGAGGACTAAGCCTAGTTCGAACTTACTAGTTCGAATTAAGGGGTGTGTAGCCCCTTAATTCAAACTAGTGGGAGGCTAGCCCTCCCCAGCTTTCCCTGGTGGCCACTCTGGCCAACACCAGGGAAACTAGTCTGCCCCCCTTCCGGCCCCGGACCTCTTAAAGGGGCACAGGCTGGCCAGCACCCAGCTAGCAGACCCTGCACCTGGCACGGCTCGAGCCAGCCTCCCGCTGCCACCCAGCCATCCCCCTCTTCCCGGGACCAGGCTGGCGGCTCTCGGGAGCCTGCCCAGGACCGCACCCGCCTGGTTTAGTGCGGACATCATGGACCTCGTCCACGACCTCCGCACTAGGCACAGGAAAGTGTCCGTCTAGGGCAGGAGAGCTGCCAGCCTGGCCACCTAGGAGCAGGTGTGCATGAAAATGAAGGTGGTCCACTGAGACCCCCAACCCTGAGCCCTGAGCTTACAATGGGCGTATTGGGTCATACCAAAGGTCCATCTAGCCCAGTAGCCTGTCTGCCGACAGTGGCCAACCCTAGAGACCCTGGAGGGGATGGACCGAAGACAGTGATCAAGCCATTTGTCTCGTGCCATCCCTCTCCAGCCTTCCACAAACTTTGGGCAGGGACACCACTCCTACCCCCTGGCTAATAGCACTCCATGGACCCAACCTCCATCACTTTATCTCACTTCTCTTTAAACTCTGTTCTAAGTTCTAGCCGTCACAACCTCCTGCAGCAAGGAGTTCCACAGGTTGAATCTTTGCTTTGTGAAGAGCAACTTTCTGTTAGTAGTTTGAAGCCTGCTACCCATTCTTTTCCTTTGGTGTCCTCTAGTCCTTCTATTATGGGGACTAATGGAGAACTTTTCTTAATGCATCCTCTCCACCCCACTCATGCTTTTATGGACTTCTATCCTATCCCCCCTTAGTGTCCTCTTTTCTAAGCTGAGAAGTCCCAGTCTCTTTAGCCTCTCTTTATATGGGACCTGTTCCAAACCTCTGATCATTGTAGTTGCCCTCCCCTCTCCCACCCTCTCTCTTCCCCTCTCCCACCTCCTTTTCCCAGTCTCCCTGAGTTTTGTTCAATAAAGAGAGATTCTGTTTTTGACCACACGTTTTCTTTATTTTGTACATCAGGAAGGGGGGCTAGGGAAGGGTAAGTGGAAGGAGGTGAGGGAGGAATGGGGTACGAGCCCCCGATGGGGAGGACTGG
Organism: Pelodiscus sinensis; assembly: GCF_052426305.1. NCBI lineage: Eukaryota > Metazoa > Chordata > Testudines > Trionychidae > Pelodiscus > Pelodiscus sinensis. The sequence goes on along the minus strand of NC_143069.1, from coordinate 20,952,823 downwards.
GCTGGCTCTGCGGGCTTCTGGGGGTGGAAGCTCTCCTGCAGCCCCCCAATTGCTCCCTCTCCCCAGATGGCAGCCTGCGGCAAGTAAGCCAGGCTGATGGCCGAGTGCTGTGATGTGCCCAGTGTGGGCACTCAGAGCACTCCAAGCCAGGACTGCTTTGCAAGAGGGGCACCCCTGAGAACTGTCTGTCCGGGGTGGGGGTCGGGTCCCTTTAAGCACAGCCCTCGGCTAGCCTGAGGCAGCAGCTCCACGCTCTAAGTCCTCATCTGATGCCCTGCCGGCACTGCTTCCCGCCATCCTTAACCCCGGTTCAGGGTCCACTTAATGTGGACATGCTAGTTCGAATTAGCAAAACGCTAATTTGAACTAGTTTTTTTTAGTCTGGATGCATTAGTTGAATTAGCTTAGTTCGAATTAACTAATTCGAACTAAGTTAGTTCGAATTAGCGCTGTAGTGTAGACATACCCTGGGATATTCTGTACTGGGGAAGCCCTTTCAACTGGTCACCAACCATGCACCCCTCAGATGGATTAATAACATGAAGGACACCAGTGCCTGAATCATGAGGTAGTACTTCCCGCTCCAACCCTATGACTTCTGTACGTTACGCTGGGCCAGGGAAGGCTCATGCAAACACAGACTTCTCCCAAGTGGAAGGAGACGATGAAGAGGAAGGTCCACCAATGGACACCCTCTTAAGGGGGAGTGTTTGTGACAGAGGATACCCCCCATGCATGGTTCAGCGGGGGCTAATCATGATCTGTGGGCTATGCCCCTTCATACTTGCTGGGAATGCTCCAACTGGAACCAGGATATAAAAGGGAGCAGCTCAGTTCTGTCTAGGCTGACAGCTGAAGGGAGCAGAGGTGCTTTGCAGGCTTTTGTGGAGGGACTGCCAGTGCCCTAGGATGCAGAAACCAGGCAGCCTGTGGTTCCAGTTGACCCCCCCCCACAACCATCCAATGCCACAGATGGAGGAGAGACCACGGAGTTACTGAGATGACCTGCTTCAGAAGAATGGTGGGAAGTAATCTATGTGAACTAAGCATTATTGAGTTGAGGTATTAGTCTTTGACTCTGCATGTTTTGGAAGAAACGCCATTGAGCTGCAAGACAAGGCCCTGGGCTGGGACCCTGTGGAGTAGGTAGAGCCTGGTGGAGAAGGGCTGGCCACTAGGCAACACTGGTTTGCCCCAAAGGGTGGTTGAGCACTAGGTTGCACGGTCGTACCTAGAAGGGCTTGGGTCATTGAGCTGAAGAGCCTCATTAAAGGGCTGCTGCACTGACCCTGACTATTAGGCAATGCTGCTCTAAGAACCAGGCCTGCTATGGTGGTTGGGGAGACTAGGTCACTTGGGCTGCCTTAGTTCTTTAACTCCTCCACAACCTGATACCATCCAAACAGGGTGGACCTACCCTGTGACAGGTGACTTACTTACAGTCTATAATATCTGCATGGGGAAATATATGTAATGACCTAGCAGAGAAAGGCATGACATGATCCAGTGGCTACAAACTGAAACAGGAGACATTCAGATGGGAAATAAGGTCTACCTTTTCAGTGGTGGGATATTAGCCATTCAAACCATTTACCAAGAGTCAAGGTGATCATTTTAAAATCAAGATTGGATTTTTGTCTGAAAGTTCTGCTTTAGGAATTATTTTGGCAATTTCTAAGGCCTGTGTCATACAGAAGGCCTGACTAGTTGATGACAATCATCCCTTTTGGCCTTGGAATCTATGAATTCCATGAACCTGCTTCAGTCATTGCATATTGCTCCTTTGTATGCCCACCTTCTAACTTTCACCCTCTGTTGTAGAGTCTGAGGCAGCTCTTGGAAGTCGCTGGTGAATATAAGATCCTTCTACCTGAAGGGAAATTTCAAGCCATCTGCAGTGCTCTGCACGACCGGGTGAGGGGAACTTGTTCTTGTATCACTTGAGCTTAAGCACAGCAGATCTGAAGCATATTAAGAATAAACATCTTTTGAATGCTAGTGAAGAGCCCGGAGACCTTCTCATGCCTTATTGGTTTCTGCTGGCTTAAGAATAAGCAGATAGTGGTCTCATTTTATTAGCTAAAATCCAGCTCAGTTTGTAAAGCAATTTTAGCATAAACCAGTTATTAGAGGGAGTTAGAGTTAGATAGTAAAAACTGATCCCATCCAAATGGGGAGGACCTATCCTGTGACAGGGTGACTTAATTGCAGTCTATAATATCTATGTGGGGAAACATATGTAATAATCTAGCAGAGAAAGGCATAACGTGAGCCAATAACTAGAAAATGAAGCTGGACAAATTCAGACTGCAAATAAGGCCTACATTTTTATGGTGGAATAATTAACCATTTGAACCAGTTACCAAGGGTCAAGTCTTGATTCAATTAGCTCTGCTGCTAAAAACACTTTGAAAGCAGGAACTTCTGTTATCCAGTGTATCGGTCATTGTTTCTGATTCTTGTTGTGCAGTCAGTACCATTTCTTTTGGCTTCAGAGCTCTATTTGGAAAGGTAGGAATTGAGTGCTTAGAAATTAATTGAGCATCTTCTTGTCAGTTGCTTGTTCTGATTAGTTTTCCTTTGATCACTTCTCTTCTTCCCACAGATCTGTTCTCCAACTCAGCAGCTCATCATGGAAAATCAAATGGAGCTGTGCTATTGTATCCTACTGCTAGGTAGGGGAAGAGACTCCAAATTACACAGTAGTTTCCTTGTAACTTCCTTCTTTTGTAGGTGTGGTAAGAATGAGCTTTCAGTTGTTAGTGAGGATGTGATTTCTTCCTTTGCAGCCCGTTCTTCTCCTGATGACCTCATAGCATTTCTGCACTCGCAGCTGAAGATTGAGAATGAGACTGTTCGTGTGGCAACCCTGAATCTGCTCACAGCTATTATTGGTGCTGACTGTAAGTAACACAGGAGTAACTGTGACTGCTGCGATCATCGCCATCGTGCTGGGGGTTGAGTTGGGGACATCCAGAGCTAAAAGCATGAGCTGCTATAGGTTGATCTAAAGAACCAAGGCTTTGCAGGCATGGTAGGGCTATAACATACTCATCATCTCTGCAAATGGGGCACAGAGGATCTGTAACACAGGGGCGGATATAGGGCAGGGCGAGCGGGGTGGCCGCCCCGGGTCCCGCGCTTCAAAAAGCCCCGCGCACGCGGCGTGGTGCCACCGCACATGAGCATGGTGTCACTGTGCATGCGCCGTGGCAAAGGGGGGGCCCCGCGGAATTATGCTGCCCGGGGCCCCGCAAAACGGTCATCTGCCCCTGCTGCAACACATAGAGTCATATAGTCATAGATTATTAGAACTGGAAGGGACCTTGAGAGGTCATCAAGTCCAGTCCCCTGCCCTCATGGCAGGACCAAGCACTGTCTAGATCATCCCTGATAGGTGTCTATCCAATCTGCTCTTAAATATCTCCAGTGGTGGAGATTCCACAACTTCCCTGGGCAATTTTTCACAGTGTTTAACCAACCTAACAGTTGGGACGTTTTTCCTAATGTCCAACCTAAACCTCCCTTGCTGCAATTTAAGCCCATTGTTTCTTGTCCTATCATCAGAGGCCAAAGAGAACAATTTTTCTCCCTTCTCCTTGCGACACCCTTTTAGATGCATGCTCACCAGAGGGTTGGAAATTCACTAAAGGGACCCAGTGCTGCTCTAAGTTACTCCCATGTGGTCACACAGAAATCAACAGGGTTAATTAAGTGCTGAATGTAGCCTAAAATATTTTCAAGGTACAAATACAAATGTAATCTTGTGGCGGATGCATGTTAATAATAATGAGATAAAAACAAAATAGTACTCCTGACTGAATAAGTATTAGACACTCTAGAATAGATTCCGAATTCTGCTATACTGGTGGTAAACACAGACTAACTTCACTGACCTCCATTTGTCTAACTCTCTTACAATATTTCCATCAGGATAGTATGATGGTGCTATTTACAGAAGTGGAAATACTTCAGACTTAGACTGGTGTAACTGAGATCAGAGTCTGGTCCTATATTTTCCCCGCTGATTCTCTGTATATGAGTGAAGCTTGGTAGTACTCTTAAATAGGGCACAGGACACATTCTAATGTGGAGCATGAGTGTTTGGAACAAAGATATACTATATTGCACACTTCTCCTTATCTTTCAGTGCCTGAGACAAGAGTTAGAAAGTTTCTGATTGTGAAGGCAGTGAAATCTGCTCTCAGTGATCAGAGTGCTAAGGTAAGATTGTGTGTGGAATAGTGGTATTGCTGTTAATATCTGGGAAGTATTTCACTCAGTGGAGAGTCTGGCAATGAGACACATTTTTAGGCTGAGATTATTAATAGGGTTTCAATTAATCACAGTTAACTAAAAATTAATGCGATTAAAAATTGAAATTTATTACATATTTTTGTGGTTTTTTACATTTTCAAATATATTGATTTCAATTACAACACAATGACAAGTGTGTACTATGCACTTTATATTATTTTTATAACAAACATTTGCATTGTAAAAATGACAAAAGAAATAATATTTTTCAATTCATCTCATAGAAGTGATGTAGAGCAATCTCTTTAGCGTGAAAATGCAACTTACAAATGTAGATATTTTTTGTTAACTGTAATGAAAGAATGTAAAACTTTAGAGTCTACAAGTCCATTCAGACCTACTTCTTGTTCAGCCAGACACTAAGACAAACAAGTTTGTTTACATTTATAGGAGAAAATGCTGCCTTTTTCCTAATTACAGTGTCACCTGAAAGTGAAAACTGGCATTTGCATGGTACTTCTGTAGCCAGTGTTGCAAGGATTTTACATAACAGATGTGTTAATCATTTGTACTTCAGCCACTATTCCAAAGAGATAAAAGAAAAAGCAAAAGGACTCTCATATCCTGTCTCATATTGCATGCAGAAGAGATAATAATAACTCGTGCATAATCTCTACCCTTGCAGGTGAGGATGGCAGCTCTCCATTTTGTCCTGAAGCTGCTCAGTTCAGGAAGTGTGGACAATTGTGCAGCAGGGGATATGGTCGCCTATGTATTCGGAGAGTTCGATGTGTCCACCAGAAATCTGGTAAGGAGAGTTCTTAACACTTAGGACTCAGTTCTGCCATTCTGGCATGCTGATTGTTCCCCTTGACTTCAGTGGGAGCTTTGGATGCTCAAGGATGCAGCTGGACTGAAGGATTAGAGCTAGAATCTGATCAGTGATATTCGTGTAAAACCAGGGTAATGCCCCTGACTTCAGTGGCATTATTTTGGATTTACACAAGTGTAACAGAGACCAGAATCTGATTCTGGATATTTATATCTGACAGTGCGACCTACATTACTTAGACCTCGGGCAAGTCAGTGAAAATTCTGACAACACAATCTTTCAGTGAAATGCTCTTGTATAAGGAAGCACATCTTTTTTATAAATAGACTCTCCAAAGAACACAATGGTGCCCAATCCTGTGGCTGCTGAAGCATACAGAAACTATTAGCAAAACACTGAAGTTATGCAGCCTACATCAAGATGTCTAGAACCTGGAAAAGTTTGCTGCACACGTCATTCTCTGTTCTATGTGTACTAGTTCAAAATCTTTTCAATGGGTATTTCCAGCTATGGGCAGAGTCATGGACTCCAGACACAGAGTTCCATGATGGGATCCATGATATACATTAACTTTACAGTAAGTTGTTGAGGATCTTAGCTCTGCCTGGCCCTTTAGCTACGAAGTGGGAGCTTATGGCAGTACTCACCAACTGCCTCTTTTTCATGCTACCCATCTCAAAGAAAGTAGGAGGCAACTCTTTCTCATCAGGCCACATTTGCTCTTATTTAAACTGAAATCAGTAGAGCTGATCAATATTTAGTTTGGTGTAAGGAAGAACAGAATTTAGCCTATAGATAGACTCACATTCACTATGCACAGAATGATCAAGCTGCTTGGGGCATCAGAACAAACAGAATGGCTCCCTCTAGGTTCTGCATATTTATTTCCACTGGGCAGAGTCTGAGTGGCTCTCCTCAGAGATAAAAAGAAGAAATGTTCTTTTTTGAAAATTTTTTTGAAAAGAGTTCAGGGAACTCTTTTATAGAATCATAGAACGATAGGGCTTGAAGAGAATTCAGGAAGTCATCGAGTCCAACCCCCTGCTAAAAGCAGAACCAATTCCAACTAAATCATCTCAGCCAGGGCTTTGTCAAGCTGGGACTGAAAAACCTCTAGGGATGGAGATCTCACCACCTCCCTCAGTAACCCATTCCAGTGCTTCACCACCCTCCTCGTGAAATCGTTTTTCCTAAGATCCACCCCCCCACACACAACTTGAGACCACTGCTTCTTGTTCTGTCATCTGTCACTACTGAGAACAGCCTCTCTCCATCTTCTTTGTGTCCCCTTGTGCTGGGGTTTTCCTAAGCCTGGGTTCTGACCCACCAGTTAGGTGTTTCTGTTATTCTCTTCCCTTAAGAATCTCCATCATTCGAGGTTTTTAATGCCAGGCTTGGCAAAGCCATGGCTGGAATAATTTAGTTGGGGCTGGCCCTGCTTTGAGCAGGGGGTTGGACTATATGACCTCCTGAGGTCCCTTCCATCCTTAATCCATGATTTTATGATTTGTGCACTCCTAATGCAATGGAAAAGCTCTCCTAGGTCAATATTCAGAAAGGCTTTGTAAGAAATAGACACCGATTCTACAGCCAGTGTTTTCCCACTAGCTAGTAAATTCTATGTATCTATCTCATAGCAGGGGACATTTTATGCCAGTGGTGGACTGAGATCTAGTTTTTCCAGTATAGTTAACACTACATGGACAGGAAAGAAAATCATCAGCGCAGTAACCAAATTCAAGAGGACCAGTGAGAACTGATCACCTCTCGTAAAAGGAATGAATTAGTATTGAGTTAAGCTCTGTGTATGGAAACTCATTCACCAAAGACTTCCTGCTCTTCAGACATAAACAGAATAGTTTGAAGAGCTGAGGGGAGGGGAGTTAGGTGCAACGTTGGTATGAAAATAAAGTTATAAAAGGAGCTGGGCTGGGGAGACTTCTCTGCTCTAAATAAAAAGAAATGCTCCTCTCTGTCATTTGCCACTCAGCATGGGAGAAGCTGTCCAGGAAAGAGAACACAGCACCGGACCCCAAACTGCATGCAATGTGCTAGACAGCTGCCATCAGACAGTCTACAGAAGCCCTCACATACACAGAGCCAGACTCATCTCTCATGTAACTCCTTTGGCTTTGATGGAGTTACGTACACCAGAGGTGAATCTGGTCCCTGGGACTTGTATAGACAAGGGTCTCTTTTTGGAGACATATAAATCTTTTGCTATATGGAAGTTAAATGCTTTGGAGAGGGATTTGAGTGACAATCAAACCTATTTAAAAGAAACGTTTGGGAGGGATTTTCTGGTACTAACTTTGTCCATTCTCCTGCTTTGCCAACAGCTACTAGAGACCTGGCTCAGTTCAGGGCAGGAGTGGGAGAGAGAAAGGGCCTTGCAGGCCAGTGTCTGGCTGCTAACTGCCTATCAGGAGATAGTTAATAGCACAGTGAGTATAGTTCTACTCTTCCTTGAGCTGACTTCCCAACTTCTATCAAATCTGACATTCAACGTGAATGCATGAGAAATTCTACTAGGCCTTCAGCCAATCCTTAATAACGGAATATCAGATTTGTTGTTAAAAGGAAAAAGAAGAGAGTTACAAATGGTTAAGTGATAGATAGTTGTTAAAATGACTTTCACTTTTCATAGTTCAGGATCACAACCATGGTGGAATAAACAGCTGGCTTGTAAAAGTCTCTCTGGAATCATGCTAACCGGTCAACATCCAAAGCCAGTTTAGATGCAAAGGCTGTTAGTTTTTCCATGCATTTCCCAGACTATTCCAAATAATTATTTGGAAGATCTATGTCCTATGGCTTACACGTCCCCTGTTCAAAGTTTAAGCAGACTGGAGAGAGAAGATCAGTCCCATAACTTGTCTTTTATAGCTATTCTAGCCGGTTGGCAAGCCTCCTCACAGAAATTGTCGAAGCAGGATCTCTCCCTGAGAAAGAATAGGTCATGCAGATCTCCTGTCGTACTTTGTTTTGAAGTTAATTTTCTATTTCCTACGCATACACTGGTAAATGGGTGATAGTCATTCACATAAAGTAATTAGCCGATCGTAGTCTTCCATTACAACACAGATAGTTAAGCTGAAGGAAATGTACAAACTATTTTCTTGTACTATCTTCTATCTTTGATCTTAAGGTTAACTGAAGACAGTTGCATATAATTAAGGCAATTAAGACATGAAAAGGAATTGGAATCTACAAGCTAATTTGGTTATGTTAAACTTCTAGCAAGATATAAATACAGACAATAATACATAACATCTACCTTTCATATCTATTACCAAAATGCATAATGTTGGTGATCGCTAGTCTAGGACTTTTCTTTGGGTACGTCTAGACTACAGGGTTTTGTCGACAGAAGTTTTGTCGACAGTATCTGTCGACAAAACTTCTGTCGGCAAAGAGCGTCTAGACACATTCAGTTCTGTCGACTAAACAAGCTGCTTTGTCGACAAAACCCTGTAGTCTAGACACAACCCTACATGCAATAACACCTTCTGTCGACAGAACTCTGTCGACAGAAGGTGTTATGCCTCGTAAAATGAGGTTTACCAGCATCGACAAAACTGCTGACTTCTGTCGACGTTATGTTGACAGAACTCAGCGGTAGTGTAGACGCAGGTATAGTTTTGTCGACAAAAGTCCACTTTTGTCGACAAAACTCAGTAGTCTAGACACACCCTTTGAAATAACATAGAAGTGACTTGTCTTGATACAATTGCAGTGCCGCTTGTTAAGTTATTGTGGTCACACATAGGTTGGCTGTGTCAGTGTCATAGATGCATTCCTATACTCTCAGGCTGTTAAAGTTGAAGCAAAATGCAGGACAATGTAGCACTTTAAAGACTAACAAGATGGTTTATTAGATGATGAGCTTTCGTGGGCCAGACCCACTTCCTGATCTGAGGACGTGGGTCTGGCCCACGAAAGCTCATCATCTACTAAACCATCTTAAAAAATAAATAAATAAATAAATAAATAAATCTTGTTAGTCTTTAAAGTGCTACATTGTCCTGCATTTGCTTCAGCTACTCCAGACTAACACAGCTACATTTCTATCGCTGTTAAAGTTGAATTTCTATTTCTATTTAATCGGATAAGAACATAAAACATGAATGGCCATTCTGGATCCCCCAGACAAATGGTTCATGTAGCCTGTCTTCTGACAGTGGTGGGTGTTATATGCATCAGAGGGAACAAACAGAACAAGGCAATTGTTGAGTGATCTCTCCCCTGTTGTCCAGTCCCAGCCCCAGGCAGTCAGAGATATAGGGACACCCATATCATGCATCTCTGATCATCTTATATGGCTCTATCAAACCCCCCTGTAAGCATCTCTTTTCTAAGATGAATGGTCCCAGTCCTTTTAACTTCTCCTTGTATGACTTGTCCCATATCCCATATCATTTTTGTTGCTTTTCTCTGAACTTTTTCCAATTATAACCTAACTTTATTTAAGTTGGAGGACTACAATTGCTTGCAATATTCAAGGTGTGGGTGTACCATGGATTTGAAACAGTGGCATGATGATATTTATCATATTATTATTCATCCCTTTTCCTAGTGGTTCCTAACATACCATTAGCATTTTTAACTGCAGCTGCATGTTGAACAGATGTTTTTAGAGGACTATCCACAATGACTCTGAGATTTTTCTTGAGTGCTACAGCTAAGTTAGACCCCATCAATTTGCATGTACAACAAGGATTATGTTTTCCAATGTGCCGTACCCAGGTACAGTAATGGAGTTCACAATAAGGAAGGCAAATAATGTCCAGTATAGCCGGAGAACTTTCATTCTTCATTCTTTTAAAATTAGCCTCAGGAAACTTTTGATCAGTTTGGATCGCTGATTGGGCTGTTAGCACCATATACCTGTGCTTCACTTACGACATCGCGTCAGTGGGTGGTTGACTGTATCAACTGTCTTCTCAATATACAAGGTGAGGAGACCATGAGCAGGTGTAAGTAACTCTTCACTTTCTTTCATTGTTGTAATGACCATTTTTTCCATCTGTAATTCTTTCTGTCTTGTTAGCGACACTTATATAACAGAACGATTGGGGCCTTGTAAGTACATTGCTGGAAGAGAACTGCACAAATAATAAATAATCTGCAAATATTAGAGGGTGGACAAAATATAGCACACAGGCCAGATCTGCCCTTCTCCCCAGAATTTCTGTCTGGAGCGCTCAGCTGATTAGCAAGCATGCCAGCAGCATGTGTTCAGCTGCCCCTCTCCGACCTTGCTCCATCCTATCTGCTGCTAGTGGTGTGTGGAGGGGAGGTGAGCAGGGAGACATGCAGAAATCAGGGTGACCCTTTGCCCCTGTCATCATCTCTGCAGAGCAGAGTTTGGGGAGAGGGACACATACAATAGTGCTGCTCCAGTCTGAAGTATGGTGAGTAACGGAGTGCCTATCTAAAGAGGCACTGTTTCTAAGATTTCTCTGGCAGCCAGCATGTCCCTCTCTCTCTCTCTCTCTCTCTCTCTCTCTCTCTCTCTCTCACACACACACACACACACATTGTCTCACACACACTCTCTCCCCCGCCATATGCCCATATGCCCCCGCTCTGCAGAGTGGGGTGGGGAGAGGGAGATGACAGAGCAGGACAGCTTTCCCTTAAAGAGACAGTTCATGATTTAGAAGTGAGCGAAGAGCCTGGGTTTCCTACCTAAGCTTTTGGTCAGCCCCATCTCTTTTACAATGAGAGTTCAGTGGAGGGATTCTCCTCCAAAGCAGAACCTCAGATCAATCTACATGAGTTGTGCTTGACTATGAGATTAGATTTAAATACTGAGAGCAGAGTGGCTACTGAAACCAGATATACAGAGAAAGATGCTCCACACAGAATACAGTGCCTGTTTAATCCTGTATGAATCACAATGAATCACATGCCATTACCGTTAACTTTCAGACATAGGGGCTACGTCTAGACTACATCCCTTTTTCGGAGGGATAAGGGATCTTTCGGAAAAGGCTTAATTTTCCGCAAGATCAGCATCTAGACTGGCGCTTTTCTCCGGCAAAGCTCCGTGCCGAAAAAAGCTGCAGCCATTTTTATGCTAATGAAGCAGGGGAGATTTAAATCCCCGCTTCATTAGCAATTGCGATACGTCTAATTTACATCCCTTTTCCGAAAAAGGGATGTAGTCTAGACATAGCCTGACGGTAAAATTCTGACTCCGTTAAAGTCAACAAGAATTTCGTCATTGGCTTTAGTGGGGCCAAAATTTCACACACAGCTGGTAATAACATACCCCATAGATCCTCCTGTATGATTATCTCTGGATCAGAGGTTCAGTTTTATTAAATGTTGCCATACTTTTTCTCCTTTTCTCTATCCTAGGTCAGTGCACTAACCTGGGGTCAGCAGAGGAGGAGCTGAGTTGTCTCCGTGAGGCACTAACAACTCCAGACCCTGAGGCTCTGTTTCAAGCATCTTCCAAAATGGCTAAGGTAACAAACACTAGGTGACTGTCCTAGTGGCTGTGCACCATTCATTTTCCCTTGTCCAGAGGACTGGAAAAGGGCAAATCTAGTGCCCATCTATAAAAAGGGAAATAAGAACAACCCAGGAAACTACAGACCAGTTAGTTTAACTTCTGTGCCTGGGAAGATAATGGAGCAAGTAATTAAGGAAATCGTCTGTAAACACTTGGAAAGTGGCAAGGTGATAGGGAACAGCCAGCCTGGATTTGTAAAGAACAAATCATGTCAAACCAATCTGATAGTTTTCTTTGATAGGCTAACGAGTCTTGTGGATAAGGGAGAAGGGGTGGATGTGGTATACCTAGACTTTAGTAAGGCATTTGATACAGTCTCGCATGATATTCTTATCAATAAACCAGGTAAATACAACTTAGATGGGGCTACTATAAGGTGGGTGCATAACTGGCTGGATAACCATACTCAGAGAGTAGTTATTAATGGTTCACAATCCTGCTGGAAAGGCATAACAAGTGGGGTTCCACAGGGGTCTGTTTTGGAACCGGCTTTGTTCAATATCTTCATCAACGATTTAGATATTGATATAGAAAGTACGCTTATTAAGTTTGCAGATGATACCAAGCTGGGAGGGGTTGCGACTAATCTGCAGGATAGGGTCACTAATTCAAAATGACTTGGACAAATTGGAGAAATGGTCTGAGGTAAATAGGATGAAGTTTAAGACAAATGCCAAGTTCTCCACTTAGGAAGGAACAATCAGTTTCATACATACAGAATGGGAAGCGACTGTCTGGGAAGGAGTACGGCAGAAAGGGATTTAGGGGTTATAGTGGACCACAAGTTGAATATGAGTCAGCAGTGTGATGCCGTTGCAAAGAAAGCAAACATAATTCTGAGATGCATTAACGGGTGTTGTGAGCAAGACACGAGAAGTCATTCTTCCGCTCTACTCTGCGCTGGTTAGGCCTCAATTGGAGTATTGTGTTCAGTTCTGAGCACCGCATTTCAAGAAAGATGTGGAGAAATTGGAGAGGGTCCAGAGAAGAGCAACGAGAATGATGAAAGGTCTAGAGAACATGACCTATGAGGGAAGGCTGAAGGAATTAGGTTTGTTTAGTTTAGAAAAGAGAAGATCGAGGGGGAACATGATAGCAGTTTTCAGATATCTAAAAGGGTGCCATAAGGAGGAGGGAGAAAACTTGTTCATCTTGGCCTATGGGGATAGAACAAGAAGCAATGGGCTTAAACTGCAGCAAGGGAGATTTAGGTTGGACATTAGGAAAAAGTTCCTAATTGTCAGGGTAGTCAAACACTGGAATAAATTGCCCAGGGAGGTTGTGGAATCTCCATTTCTGGAGATATTTAAGAGTAGGTTAGATAAATGTCTATCAGGGATGGTCTAGACAGTATTTGATCCTGCCATGAGGGCAGGGGATTGGACTCGATGAACTCTCAAGGTCCCTTCCAGTCCTAGTATTCTATGATTCTATGATTGTTTTATGCTTTTGTGATGTCTTTCCACACTTGGAGCGAGCTATGGGAGTGAGGCATTCATGGGTAATCAGTAACATGCTTTTCATAGGTATATGCTATGAATGCCATGTAAAAAACAAACAGATTCCAGACAGTTGCATGAACATGCCCATGCATGTGCGCGCGCACATCCATCCATCCATCCATCCATCCATCCAGGGGGAAAATATGTGAGCGGGACATCAAGCTGAGAAACCAGTCTTGGCACCTTGTGTGTTTACCTGAACCTATATTTGTGTGCATGCATCTCTTTGCATATTTTTATATTTTGTGAAAAGATGTCATGTACATAATAGAATATAAACTGGAAATTTACATCCTGTTTGTCCCATACAATGTTGTGCTAACTGTACAACCTAAGATCTAACCTGATATTATTAGTGTAGAATAGAGATGTGGTAGCTAGAAAGATTACAGAGAAAATTTTAATTGCAACTGCCTTGCCAGATAGGAGCCCAATTAGCAATTTGCTGATGAATACATTATTTTCCAATACAGCTCTTAGGCCTCCTTTCTTAAAAGTACTGGAGCCGACTATCATTGCAATCTTTCCTGTTTTTGATCTGTCCACAGGTGGTTAGTAAGTACTTTCCCTCTGAACAAGCCACAGATTTTATTGAGGCCATACTGGATGGTATGCGGTCTGCTAGCCCCTCCTGTGCCACAGCAGCCGGTCTGTGGATGAAGATCATCCTGAAGGAGTGTGGAGGTGCCATGCTGGATGAGGTAAAATAGAAGCTGGAGAGGTTTTTCTGGCTAACCTGCAGGCTTTCAGGTCTTTGCCATCATTTGCAGTGAACACAAGTCTTGCTGTTTCTCCCCCTGGGATTGGAAGTTAATTCCATCTGTGTTCCTATCCTGAGTCAGGCAATGGGGGAATCAACAGCAGAAGACAGAGATAATCTAACGGTACATCTGCACTAGCTCGTTAGTTCGAGCTCGGTAGGGTAATGAGGGCAAGCGGAGTTGCAAATGAAGCCCGAGATTTAAATATCCCGGGCTTCATTTGCATGTTCCCTGGCGCCACCATTTTTAAATCCCCCTTACTCCAAACTCCGTGCCCGCGGCTACATGCGGCATGGACTAGGTAGTTCAAATTAAAGATCCTAATTTGAACTACCGTTACTCCTCATGGAATTAGGATCTTTAATTAGAACTACCTACTCCGTGCCGCGTGTAGCCGCGGGCACGGAGTTCAGATTAAGGAGGATTTTAAAATGGCAGCACCCGGGAACATGCAAATGAAGCCTGGGATATTTAAATCCTGGGCTTCATTTGCAACTCCGCTTGCCCTCATTACCCTACCTAGCTCGAACTAACGAGCTAGTGTAGCCGTACCCCAAGGGAAAAGGAAGATGCTTGATTAGTTGTCTATCTTGTTGTCACAGTTTCCAGCCATGAAAGGCTTGGAAAAATTAGACTCCGAGTAAAATGCAAAAAGAGAATATCCGGCCCCAAGAGACAAGCTAAGTGAACTACATCTTCGGGCCTCAGATAATGAGGGGTCTCTAAAAATACCCCCAAATTACTAGTTTTTACTTGCCTCTTTGCCTATAGATAGATAGATAGATAGATAGATAGATAGATAGATAGATAGATAGATAGATAGATAGATAGATAACTTTATTATTTCTCTTTTCATTGTCCTTTCTGTTAGAATAATACATGTTTTTTTGGAAATGCAATGAGGCCTCTTTAACTTGACATAGCTTAGGGCCTCAGCATGTCTTAACCCGGTGTTGCAGCCAGGTATGGGCAGAGATATGCATAATTTTTGTGGATTAAATCTATGCAGCCATGTCTAAATACTTGTTTTTTGAAGGGAGGAATTTCTACAAGAACAGCAAATTGCTAAACGACTAAATAAAGGTTTTGGCTCTGCAGAATGAATGCAGAGAATGGAAAAGGGACATTTTTTCTGGTTTTATTCTGTCCAGGTGCCAGCTATCCTGAGGAGAATATACATTCATATGCCTACCATCAAGCAGGGTAGCTTGAGGCAGTTCCTGGTGGAGGCAGTGTCCATTCTAGCCCACCATCACCTAGAGGCAGTGATCTTCAGCCTCCTCACCAAACGTCTGCCGATGGACAGGTATATAGTGCTCCTTACAGTGTTCATTTTGGTAACCATGGATCCCACAGCTTCACTGGAAGATGTAAGGCTTCATTTAAGCCACAGACAGGTTGAGATAATTCCTAAAGGTTAATAGCTTGGGTCTTTCTGCAGAAAGGTCCAAGACCATGTCAAGGTGGGTGCAGGGAGAAATTAAGTTTCATTCTGTTTCCATTAATTAATAGTTGCTTTGGCATCCTAAAGACTTCCCTTTACTGGCATCACTGGAGTGGACTTTTGCCTCTCCAGACCCCTGAACTAACATCACCCTGGAAATTGCCAGTGACTGTTCGTTTTCTGGTAGCATGAAAGCTTCAAATCCAAATTCCTGGCTGATTAGCAAGGATAGGGCACCAGGCTTTTGGTATCAGGAAGGGTATGGCTGCTGGAATGGAGTTGTCATTCTTGGTACTTAAAGACAGGGCGGTAAGCATATCTATCATTTCATTCAAACATCCCTAGCTGAATTATCAGTCATCTGTGCTGGAATCTAAGAACATAAGAACGGCTGTAGAGGGTCAGACCAAATGTCCATCTAGCCCAGGTTCCTGTCTTCAGACAGTGGCCAATGCCAGGTGCCCCATAGGGAGTGAACAGAACATGCCCATTCTGGCAAATAGAGGCCAGGGAATGCCATTTGTAAAGAGGTCATGGGCTAGCCACAAATATTTGTTCTCATAGTTGTACATCCAGTTAGTAGGAAGATCATTTTTCTTTCTTCAACTTGTCTCCCAGGCCCTAGATCTTTGGGCATCATATGCTCATGATTCCATATCTACTGAGAAGTAGGAAAACAGGAACTGTGATTAGAGCTCTGTGTCCTTTCCTTCTGAAGTCTAGCATTAATGGTTATGGTGCAGTAAGGCTAGGGTTGTGTCTATACAGCACCCTAAACTTGAAATAAGATGCACAATTTGCACTCCGCAAATTGCGTATCATATTTTGCATAGCCTATTTTGAAATGTGGCGCTTCTACACAGCACCAAATGTCGAAATAATGTGCTATTTCAAGCCATCCCTTATCCCTCATGCAACAAAGTATATTGGGATGGCAAAATAGTGTGCCCATTATTTTGAAAAATATTTCAAAATAACGGGCTGCTTCTGTAAATGTGGGGTAGGTATTTCGGGATACCTCCAGGATCCCAAAATAGTCATGCACTGTAGAAATGTAACCTGAAATGTAACTTAACTTAGTTCTGTAACTAGAAACTCAATATGTAAAACATGAGGACCATATAAGGAGGACAGCACTCTGAACTTGCTCATCATAGGCAGGGCTTGACAAATAATACAATCTACTCATCCATGGCGTGTAGATTGTAACCTGGAAGAGCCGGGTTCGGGCGATCTGTGCATGCGCAGATCGCCGGACAGCGCGGCTGGTGAGCCCTGATCATAGTCAAGGAGAAAATGTGTTCTTTACTTGAATATGATGCATATAGTCAGAGCCACAAAAGTCTCCAGGGGTCACATATAACCTATGTTAAATTGCAGTAACACCACTGAGCTGTGGAGATCTCTGGGGACAGATCCCTTGCTCGCCCCTCAAGTCCTGAAGGTCCTAATAGAAAGAATAAAGACTCCAACAAGCCAAGAAGGAAGCATGACCTCAGAGACAGAAACTGACCTGCATTTAGCAGCTGCTGCACCTCTCACAGTAAGTTAGACGACAGACATGTATTTCTCTGCTTTGTGACAAACATGCTGATGGAAAGCTAGATGAGTGGGATAATATTGTCATCTGGGCACTTCTTTTCTGAAGTACTGTTTCCTGGATTCCAGCTGTGCTTTCTGTGGCAGATTTAGAGTATGTGGCTGATTCACTTAATAATATCTGGCAATTAGAAAGTCTTTGAATCAGATTTCTTACAGTGCTTTGCAAATGTTTTGTGCAACTCATAACATGCCTTGATAGGTCCTACACATTTTTACAGCTATGGGACGCTAAGGCACACATGGAGTGAATTGCTCTCGGTCATTCATCAAGTTAGTGACAGGAGTGAGAATTTAGTCCAGCAGGTATCAGAAGGGGAGAGCGTGTGATAGTGTTAGGAAGAGACCTCTTCTTTTACCATGCTCTCCTTTCAGGCAACATGTGCCATCTTCGAAGTGGTGTCAGCATTGCAGTTGAGCAAAACTGTGCAGGAGCTGTTCCCGGAGTTGTTCACTGTTCTTCTGCAGCAGATCAGCCAAACCCTAGGACAAAAGATGCCTTTGCCCAGGATGAGACGCCGAAGGAGGTTATTTAGAAAAGGACAACAACTATGTGAGGGCAACCCTTGCAGGTAATTAGAAGAAAGGGAGCAAAACAAAGAGAATCCCAGTACATTTGTGTGACACTCCCCAGGAGTTCTCAGGGTTATGAGGCACCTTACCATCACCTGCTTTTAATATGAGAAAGTCTTGTTTGTGCTTGCTATATGTCAGTTCCCTGAAACCACCAAGCTCTGGCAACACAAACACTACTATCTAGGCCTCCTCAGGCCTCAGTCTCTTTGTCCTCTCTTTCTGACTACAGCTTAGAGAATCTCTATCAACAGATTCTCCTCTAAGAGAAGTCTCCCTGCGATTTACGTGCATCTCCCCACCAATCGGCTTTCCCCCATCTCTTAGTTTAAAAACTGCTCTACAGCCTTTTAAATGTTTAGTGCCAGTAGTCTGGTTCCACCCTGGTTTAGGTGGAGCCCATCCTTCCTGTATAGGCTCCCCCTCTCCCAAAAGTGTCCCCAGTTCTTGATAAATCCAAACCCCTCTTCCCTACACCATCGTCTCATCCACGCATTGAGACTCTGAAGCTTTGCCTGCCTACCTGGTCCTGCGCATGGAACTGGAAGCATTTCCAAGAATGCCACCATAGAGGTCCTGGATTTCAGGCTCTTTCCTAGCAACCTAAATTTGGCCTCCAGGACCTCTCTCCTACCCTTCCCTATGTCATTGAGACCTACATGTACCACGACCACCGGCTCCTCCCCAGCACTACACATAAGTCTATCTAGATGCCTCTAGCATTTTGTCTCTTTTGCTCTCTGTTTCCCTCAAACACTCCTGTGGATGTCCCTTTAGGCAGATTCCTTATTCATGGGAGAATAGGTTTGTTGATTCTATAGCCCCACTCTAGCCAGGCAATCAGGTACATTTCTATCCAATTAGGCTTTCTCTGGGGAAGCTAATTAGTACTAGTAGTTACCAGAGTGCTGACCCCAAGTACAAGCTCTCAGCACCCTGTCACATCTCGCTGGACATAGGGCCCCAAAATATCCATTAGTGATCACTAATCTCTCTGTGTCCCAGCTTTTGGGGTCTGATTGTGAATTTTTTCCATATTACTGTACTGCTAGTGCCCATACACCTGGCAGATAGGAGAAAGTGACTGCAAAATGTTGTCCATAGCAACACTAGTAATATGAGATGTATGAGACTGAAATACCTCCTGGGAATTAAGTCCTTCCAAAAACAGTGGTCCCCAGGATACTGTCAATGGATGAACTGTCAATGAACAACAGACCTGACAAGTAACTGGGGTTTCCTGACTGCTTAGGCTGTGCCTTTCTATTGGTTACTACAGTTCTGTGCCTCTTTTCCCCCAGGCTTTCTATTGAAGCATTAGAGGCTGTGCTTCTCAAGGCTATGAATGAGAAGCTGATACGAACTCTCTGGAAGCAGAAAACTTGGATGCTTCTTGAAAATCCGCAGACTCACCACGAGGGGGTGTGTTTGCTGGTGAGGTAAGAGATCTAGGAGACAGCACTTCATCCTCAGGGATCGGCAACAAATAGAGTGACTGACAGGGAACTTTCAGGTATAGCTTTGTGCGGGGTGCCCTGGGTGAGAAACACAGAGCTTCCATGCGTAGGTTTTAGAGTTGTATGGTCATAGCAGCTAAGCTTTTGAAGTGCACAGTCTGCCCCATAAGTGGTTCCTTTTGTCTTCCAGGGTTCTGCAAAGATCTGGACTAATAACAGTGGAGATCATACAGAGCCTCCTTCCCTGGGTAAATTCCCCATCAGAAAAGCAGCGAGTCACCAGCACAGCTTTCTTTGCTCAGGTATGAGCAGTTCCACCATTAGGCTGTTATCTGTTGTTTACCTTTCTCTGAGGAATTGTACAGTTCAGTTCATAGGAATTCATTTTAGATAGTAGAATGTGTCCTTTATAAGGAAATCTCATAAGGAACTTCATGACACCTTTCTTAATCATTTTCTCTTTGTTATTTTTGGGGCCTATACTAGCCTAGCCTAGCTGCCTATTCTAGTTGCTGGTTAAGAGAGAGTGAGCAAGATATAGATAGGCTACGTCTACATTGGCAAGATTTTGCGCAAATAGGGTATGTCTACACTACAGCACTAATTCGAATTAACTTAATTCAAATTAGTTAATTTGAAATAAGCTAATTCGAATGAGTGCATTTAGACCTAAAAACTAATTCGAATGAGCATTTTGCTAATTCGAAATAGCATGTCCACATTGAGTGGACCCTGAACCGAAGTTAAGGCTGGCCAGAACCAGTGCCGTCAGGGCATCAGGTTAGGACTTAAGGTGTGGAGCTGCTTCCTCAGGCTAGCCGAGGGCTGTGCTTAAAAAGACCTGACCCCCACCCCGGACAGACAGTTCTCAGGATTCCCCGCTTGCATGTCTAACTCGATGGGGACATCAAAGCAGTCCTGTCTTGGAGTGCCCTGAATGCCCACACTCGGCATATTTCAGCACTCGACCATCAGCCCGGCTGCACTTGCTGCAGGCTGCCATCTGGGGGAGGTCAATCAGGGGGCTATCAGGATCCAGGAGGCCCTACAGGAAAGCTTCCACCCCGAGGAGCCCGCAGAGCCACCCCAGTCCTCCCCATCGGGGGCTCGTGCCCCATTCCTCCCTCACCTCCTTCCACTTACCCTTCCCGAGCCCCCTCTTCCTGATGTAAAAAATAAAGGACATGTGTTCAAAAATAGAAACTCTCTTTATTTAACAAAACTGGGGGCGGAGGGGATTAACCTCTGGGGGACTGGGAAAAGGAGGTGGGAGAGGGGAAGAAAGAGGGTGGGAGAGGGGAGGTGGAAACCTGGGAGGAGGGAGCTGGAAGGGGGAAGCCAGGGGAAGAAGGAGGAGGGGAAGTATAAAACTATGGTACGCCATATCTTCAGAACTGTGTACAGATGTGGTCTTCTCACCTCAAAAACGATATGGCCTTGGAAAGGGTTCAGAAAAGGGCAAGTACAATGATTAGGGGTTTGGAACAGGTCCCATATGAAGAGAGGCTACAGAGATTGCGACTTTTCAGCTTAGAAAAGAGGAGACTGAGGGGGGATATGATAGAGGTCTATAAAATCATGAGTGGTGTGGAGAGGGTGCATAAAGAAAAGTTCTTCATTAGTTCCCATAATATAAGGACTAGAGGACACCAAATGAAATGAATGGACATCAGGTTTAAAACTAATAAAAGAAAGTTCTTCTTCACACAAAGTTCTTCTTATAGTCAACCTGTGGAACTCCTTGCCACAGGAGGCTTTGAAGCCTAGAACTATAACAGAGTTTAAAGAGAAGTTAGATAAATTCATGGAGGTTGGGTCCGTGGAGTGCTATTAGCCAGGGGGTAGGAATGGTGTCCCTGGCCTCTGTTTGTGGAAGGCTGAAGATGGATGGCACGAGACAAATGGCTTGGTCATTGTCTTCGGTCCATCCCCTCTGGGGTACCTGGTGTTGGCCGCTGTCGGCAGACAGGCTACTGGACTAGATGGACCTTTGGTCTGACCCAGTACGGCCATTCTTATGTTCTTATGTACTAAGCGCAGGGCTCAGGGTCGGGGGTCTCACTGGAACAACTTGATTTTCATGCAAACCTGCTCCTGGGTTTGGATGTGGCCTTTGGTGGCCAGGCTGGCAGCTATCCTGCCCTAGACGGCTGCATTCCTGTGCCTAGTGTGGAGGTCGTGGACCCTGGAGGCCTCCCCCCAAACCTCGATAATGTCCACGATCTCTGCACTAGACCAGGCAGGCGCCTGCCTCTTGTGGCCCTGGGCAGGCTCCTAGGAGCCGCCAGCCTGGTCCTGGGAACAGGCGGAGGGCTGGGTGGCAACAGGTGGCTGGCTCATGCCATGCCAGGTGCAGGGTCGGCTGGCTGGGTGCTGGCAGGCTTGCCACTGGCACAGGCACTGTAGCCAGACCATGCCCCTTTAAGGGCTCTGGGGCTCGGAGAGGGGCAGAAAAGTTTCCCTGGTTTGGCCCAGAGTGGCCATCAGGGCAACCTGATTAGGGTTAGCCTCCAACTAGTTCGAATTAAGTGGCTACACAGCCCTTAATTTGAACTACACAATTCGAACGAGGCGTTACTCCTCGTAGAATGAGGTTTACCTAGTTCAAATTAAGCGCTCCGCTAGTTCGATTTAAATTCGAACTAGCAGTTTGTATGTATAGCCGCTATTAAAGTTCATTCGAACTAACGGCTGTTAGTTTGAATTAACTTTGTACTGTAGACATACCCATACTTTTAACGCAAGAGTTTTTGCGTTAGAATATTTGCGCAAGAGAGCGTCTACACTGGCATGTGCTGTTGCGCTAAGAGGCGCTTTTCTGCAAAATCATCCGTGCCAGAATAGACGCTCTCTTGCGAAAGAAAGCTCCGATGGCCATTTTAGCCATTGGGCTTTCTTGCACAAGAAATTAATGTGGCCTGTCTACACTGGCCTCTTGCGCAAGAACAGTTGCACAGGAGGGCTTTTTCCTGAGCGGGAGCATCATAGGTTTTGCGCAAGAAGCACTGATTTTAGACATTAGAATGTCAGTGTTCTTGTGCAAGAACTCCCCACCAGTGTAGACAGGCAGCTGCTTTTGCGCAAAATCATGCCAATGTAGATGTAGCCATAGAATTTGAATTACTAGACCTTTTCTGACAATTCCTAGGGCTAATACTGACCAACAGCTCCTGATTTTGGTCTAGCTCAGCAAATCTTCTAAATGAATCTAGTGTCCTAATACTATAAAATAAGCAACATACAAATACATTAACATCTATCTTAGATTCTCATGAATGTAGAATAATAGATTCATAGATCATTAGAACTGGAAGGGATCTTGAGAGGTCTTCGAGTCCAATCCCCAGCCATCACGGCAGGACCAAGCACAGTCTAGATCATCCCTGACAGGTGTTTGTCTAACCTGCTCTTAAATATTTCTAGTGATGCAAATTCCACAACCTCCTGAGGCAATTTATTGCAGGGTTTAACCACCCTGACAGGCAGGACGTTTTTCCTGCTGTCCAACCTAAACTTCCCCTGATGTAATTTAAGCTCATGGCTTCTTATCCTATCCTTAGAGGCCAAGGAGAACAATTTTTCTCCATCTTCCTTAAAACATCCTTTTAGAAACTTGTATTATCTGAGTACTTCAAAATGAGAATGTAGTATCTGAGTGCCTCCAAACTCGTTAAAAGTATGTATCCCTACAACACCCCTGTGAGGCAGGGAAACACTATTAGTCCCATTTTGCAAACAGGAAACTGATGCACAGAAGGCCTAAGTGACTTGCCCAACATCATCTAGGAAGTCTTTGAGGGTGCAGGAAATTGAACTGGAACCTCCTAAGTCCTAGGCTGCTGACCACTGGAGCATCCTCCCTCTCCACAGACTTGCTATAACGTCTGTGTCATATTTCACATTTACGCTAAGTCGCTATTTTAGAGGCTCATCTGGTGGTTCTAGGAATCTGTTTGTGCCCCCAAATCTTTCTACACCCCACCTAGGAAAGGAGTCACAAACGTGGGTTTTCAAGGTCTGCCTAGAGAGGCCTCATGAAAGCTGCCAATCAGAGCCCAGCTGGCTCAGATCTATGGAGCTACAGGGCTTTATTAGGTCAGTTCCTTTCAGGAAGTGGAGGGCCAAGAAAGGATGCTATTCTCTGGCCAAACCAATTCACAGGGGTTTATTTCAGGCAGCATTTTCTGAAGCTGAATTTGCAGAGAGAGAGTCCTTACGAGCCTTCAACATATAATTCGAGGGAGAAACTGAAAGTGGCCCCATAGGAAGAACCCAAGGAAAAAGTAGCAATAAACTGAAATGAAGCAATGACTCGCTGCTATTTCTAGGTTGGAACCAAGAGTAGTGGGCAGGCCCAGGTTCCCCAGTGGCATAAACCCGATGAAGGGGACAAGGCTTATGGAGAGGTTGAACAAAGAACAGAATATAAAGGGTCCAGAGTTGGGGCTGAAGACCCTAGTGAGGGCAACAGGACCTAAAAGGCATTTGTTTGGACTTTGGGACTTGGCCAGAGGGCTGAGCCATGGAAGACTCACAAAGATCGACTGGCAGGATGCACCTGGGCGAGAAAAGGACTGTGGTATCAAATGCAGTCACTGAGAGGCTTTCAAGGGATGAGCAATCCCCCATTATAGTGCCTAAAAGGAAAAAATCCATGTTTTTAACACAGTACTCATTCATATAGAATAATAAATTACAGTGTATTACGTGTCTCCTCAAATTATATTCGCTATCTTAATGAACAGATTAGAGCTAATGGACATGTTGATTTTATTTCAGCTAATGACTGATCCCATACTCAGGGAGAAGAAGACCCTTAAGTCTGCCTTACATATATTAGAAGAAAGGTCACGGGACAATAACAGCATTGTCCGTCAAATGGCTGTAAGAGGCCTAGGCAATTTAGTCTATGGGGCACCTGAGAAGGTAAGATAGAATACTGAATACAATGCAGCATAACTAGAGAAACTAAAGGAAACAATTGCTCAGGATTTACAGAGGCCATGCACAATGCACTAGGCCAACTTCTGCTCTCTCATACCCCTGTAACCTCTTTGCAGTCAATACACAGCAGGTTTGTTCCCTTGGTAAGCTGGGCATAAGGAAACAATATGGACTTAATATGATCATATGTAAATGTATACTCCCAGGAATGAAGAGTGTAGGCTTTATTTCCAAGATGAGAGATTCTATTCCAGGAAACAGAGACACTAAAAAACTCAAATCATGATAGATAATCAGCTGAACGTAAGCGCCCAGTACAAAGCTGTGACCAAAAGAGCTGAGGTGATCCTCGGAGGCATAGACAGAGGGATTCTGAATAAGAATAAAGAAGTTATTTTACCTCTGCTTATGGCACTGGTGTGAGAACTGCTAGAATACTATGTCAGGATCATGCCTGCAATTCAAGAAGGATGCTGATAAATTGGAGAAGAGTCACAAGAATTTTCAAAGGGCTAGAAAATGTGCCTTTAGATTCAATGGGGGGGGGGGGGCGGGGAATGAAGCTAAACTAATTCAGACTGCTAGTAAGGCATACATTTTAATGGTAATTTTAATCATTGGAACCATTTACCAAGGGTTGTGGTGGGGTCTCTATCAGTAGCAACTTTAAAAACAAGATGGGCTGTTTTTCTAAAAGAGGTGCTCTAGTCAAACAGACATTATTTTGGGGAGGTTCTGTGTTGTGAAGGAGGTCAGACTGAATGATCACAATGGTCCCTTTTGGCCTTCAAATCTAAGTAATTAGAAATCTAATAGGATTACATAGGTGTAATATGGCACAGAGTTTGGCTTATTGTAGCTAGTACCTGATGTAAAATATAGCTATAGGTCACTAGGGGGCAGATGAAATTCCCACTGCTTCATAATTGCTAAAAAAACATATTAGAAATGTGGTTAGTGGAAAGTGTTTTTTAATGTCATACGTCTGAACAGGTGAAAAAGTACAAGAAGTTTCTTCTGGAGGCACTGATCAGGACTTTAGAAGACACTTTCAGTTCTGAAGTCGTCGAAAGCATGAAGGCACTGGCCAAAGTCCTAAAGGAGCTGAAAGGGAAGGACATAGGTTCTTCCTTCAGAGACCTCACCACACAGATCCGGAAGTACTTCGATAATGTACGTGAACAGAAGCCTTCAACCCCAGTTCAGCTGACATTGATGAGGCTCCATTTACAATGCATGATGTGTCCTCACTGGGCATTGTTCATGTCAGAATGAAGTGATTTTAGGCCTTAGGGAAGAGATGTGTTTTATGGAGGAGCAGAGAATTAAGAAAATGAGGATGCCATCCCTGCTCCTTCAGTCTCACCCTTCTGTTCATCTTTATTTCCAATGAGAATGGCAAAGGAAGTATGAATACTAGATTAGGTAGCTGCATAACAAGGAAAATGAGCATACAGGGTGTAATAGACTGTTTTGGGCCTGCTCCATACGATTTTTACGTCAGATGGTTGAAATTATTCCATTTTGCAGAGAAGTTTGAGATTTCAAATTTTGGTTTTATTCCTATTTGGGGGACACACCCCCCAGCCCAAATTTCAAAACTCTTTGTGAAACAGTAATACTATTCTCAACCCAGCTCTACTGGGAGCCTTGCCTGAGGGCAGTCTACTGGCAGACTATGCTGGAGACAGGGAACCTGGAAACACTGGGAATTAGAGGTGCCAGGGTGCACATTTCCTGGCTCCTTGTCAGCCTGCCAGACAGGCTGTTCTGAAGGTGAGGGCCAGGAAGCCCAAGATCCCAGTCAGCCTGCTAGATGGGTCACCAAGAAGCTGACCAAGTACCCCTACTTGGCTTCTGGAAGAATTTTGTCAAAATTGAACTGTCTTCAAAGTATTTTGATGAATCAACACATTTGGCCTAAACTTGATTAATTCCAGTTCTTCTAAACTTCTGTCGTTGGAATCACTCTACTCTAATGTAGAAGAGACAGCTGTGCTAGATACATGATGTGGTTATCTCTTCGTTACCAACCTCTGTGGCTTTCTTGGCTATAGGAGGACAACACTCTTCGTGCATTGGCCTTTGTCCTTTTTGGTATCCTGGCCGGCTCTGCAAAGAGAAAATGGAAGGACTATTTTGCCAAGCAGGTTAGACAGAGCTGGGTCACGCTTCTGCTGCACCTGCAAGATCCAAGCCCTGAGGTTTCAATGGTAAGAATGACATTGACTTAATTACTAAGCAAAAAGAATCTTCCTCCTGATGCCAGGGGAGCTCTTCTATTCCTTCCTGCAGTGGAGACCTAAATTCTTCCCTCAGTTCATTGCCCTCCTTTTGAGTTAATCCCAGACAGGCTGGTCCTTAGCAGCCAGGGTTGTCTCACTGGAGTTCAGGATAGGTCATGGGTCTGATCCCAAGAGTTCATTCCTGCCTATCTCTGCACCCCACGTTCCTGCCTCCCCACAACAGAGGAAAGACCACAGCTATGCCTAGTGAAGCAGCTTTCATAGCTACATCCGTTCTGAAAAAACATTGCTGCTATCTCCAGTTTTCAGTATTATAAAATCATAGAACCATAGGTTTGGAGGAGACCTCAGGAGGTCACTGAGTCCAACCTCCTGCCCAAAACAGGACCAGCCTCAACTAAACAATCCCAGCCAGGGCTTTGTCAAGCTAGGACTTGAAAACTCTAGATTTAGAGGTTCCGTTGCCTCCCTAGGTAACCCATTCCAGTGCTTCACCACCTTCCTAGTAAAATAGTTTTTCCGACTATCCAACCTAGACCTCCCCCACTGTAACTTGAGACCATTGCTCCTCATTCAGTCATCTAGTACCACTGAGAACAGCCTCTCTCCATCCTCTTTGAAATCCCCCTTCAGGTAGTTAAAGCCTTCTATCAAAGCTCCCCTCACTCTTCTCTTCTGAAGACTAAATAATCCCAAATCCCTCAGCCTCTCCTTGTAAATCATGTGTTCCAGCCTCCTAATCATTTTTGTTGCCCTCCGTTGGACTTTCTCCAATGTATCAACATTTTTTAAGTAATGGGGTGCCCAGAATTGGATGCAATACTCCAGAAGTAGAATCCCTTTCCCCCTATTAAAGTCATGCTGGCATATTTTCTGTCTATTACTTCAGGGGAATCCCTTTTATTCTTCGGGTAGATGAGCAGTCAAGGACATGAGTTCCATTTGAATGAGCACAATACGTGTTCTGGAACAATTCAATGGTGCAACCCTCTTTTTCAGGAGTGCAGAGCTACATTTCATCTCTGTGCCCCATTTTTGGGACTGAAGAGGCTCCAAACTATACTTAATGAGCATCTTAGTTGGAGAACCGAGCTGAACCCTGAGGAGCTCCAGATGGATATCTGCAGACACCTTGTGAGTGACCTATAGAATTATATGAGATTCTTGACAGCATAGGCTTGTGGTGTAGAAGCAGGGGGAATGTGTGATGGGCAATGGAAGTATCTATGGGTATGTCTACGCTACAAAGTTAGTTTGAACTAACGGACGTTAGTTCGAACTAACTTTCATAGGCGCTACACTAGCGCTCCGTTAGTTTGAATTTAATTCGAACTACCGGAGCGCTTAGTTCGAACTAGGTAATCCTCATTCCACGAGGATTAAGCCTAGTTCAAACTTACTAGTTCGAATTAAGGGCTGTGTAGCCCCTTAATGCGAACTAGTGGGAGGCTAGCCCCCCCCAGGTTTCCCTGGTGGCCACTCCGGCCAACACCAGGGAAACTCGTATGCCCCCCTCCCGGCCCCGGACCCCTTAAAGGGGCACGGGATGGCTACGGTGCCCATGCCAGGTGCAAGCCTGCCAGCACCCAGCAGGCAGACCCTGCACCTGGTGCGGATCGAGCCACCCACCCGATGCCTCCCAGCCCTCCCCCTCTTCCCGGGACCAGGCTGGCGGGTCCTGGGAGCTTGCCCGGGACCGCAAAAGGTGGGCTCCCTCCTGAGCTAGTGCGGACATCGTGGACCTCGTCCACAATCTCCGCACTAGGCACAGGAAGGTGGCCGGCTAGGGCAGGAGAGCTGCCAGCCTGGCCACCCAGGAGCAGGAGTGCATGAAAATCAAGGTGGTCCACTGAGACCCCCGACCCTGAGCCCTGAGCTTACAATGGCCATCCTGGGTCAGAACAAAGGTTCATCTATCCCAGTAGCCTGTCTGCCGACAGCGGCTAACCCTAGGGACCCTGGAGGGGATGGACCGAAGACAGTGACCAAGCCATTTGTCTCGTGCCATCCCTCTCCAGCCTTCCACAAACTTTGGGCAGGGACACCACTCCTACCCCCTGGCTAATACCTCTCCATGGACCCAACCTCCATGGCTTGATCTCACTTCCCTTTAAACTCTGTTTTAGTTGTAGCCTTCACAGCCTCCTGCAGCAAGGAGTTCCACAGGTTGACTCTGTGCTTTGTGAAGAACAACTTTCTGTTACTAGTTTGAAGCCTGTTACCCATTCCTTTCCTTTGGTGTCCTCTAGTCCTTCTTTATGGGAACTAATGAAGAACTTTTCTGTATGCACCCTCTCCACCCAACTCCTGGTTTTAGAGACCTCTATCCTGTCCCCCCTCCGTCTCCTCTTTTCTAAGCTGAAAAGTCCCAGTCTCTTTAGCCTCTCTTCATATGAGACCTGTTCCCAACCCCTGATCATTTTAGTTGCCCTCCCCTCTGCCACCCTCTCTCTTCCCCTCTCCCACCCCCTTTTCCCAGTCTCCCCCAGTTTTGTTCAATAAAGACAGATTCCATTTTTGAACACAATTGTCCTTTATTTTGTACATCAAGAAGAGGGGCTAGGGAAGGGTAAGTGGAAGGAGTTGAGGGCGGAATGGGGTACGCGCCCCCGATGGGGAGGACTGGGCTGGCTCTGCGGGCTTTTGTGGTGGAAGCTCTCCTGCAGCCCCCCAATTGCCCCATCTCCCCAGATGGCAGGCTGCGGCAAGTGCAGCCGGTCTGATGGCCAAGTGCTGTGATGTGCCCAGTGTGGGCACTCCGGGCACTCCAAGCCAAGACTGCTTTGCAAGCGGGGCACCCCTGAGAACTGTCTGTCCGGCGTGGGGGTTGGGACCCTTTAAGCACAGCCCTCGGCTAGCCTGAGACAGCATCTCCACGCTCTTAGTCCTCCTCTGATGTCCTGCCGGCACTGCTTCCGGCCATCCTTAAGCCCGGTTCAGGGTCCACTTAATGTGGACATGCTAGTTCGAATTATTAAAACGCTAATTCGAACTAGTTTTTTAGTCTAGATCCGTTAGTTTTAATTAGCTTAGTTCGAATTAAGTAATTCGAACTAAATTAGTTCGAATTAACATTGTAGTGTAGACGTACCCTATTAGAGTGGGATACAGGACTGAGGGTGAGAGGAATGTAAATCTGCCATAGATTCCCACTTTCCCCACTTCTACACAGCCTCCTGTCCTTTCTTTTATTTACTTGTTTAAATTAAAAAAAAAGTCTGAGTGAGTCCAATAACTGACAGCAGTGGCAAGAGGAACACAGACTGTTTACTTGTGGTTTGTAAAGGCATGTGTTGGCAGTCAAAGGGCATTTCTAGCCAGAGAGAGCTCATGTGTCCCTGATTTTCTCTAGGCCAAAGAGAAGGCTGAGCTACTGGAGAACTTTTACAAAAGCACCATCACATACTTCTGCAGCAGCTGGGAAGAGATCCGGGCAGTTGCAGCCAAGTTAGCTGGTGAGAGAAAGTGTGCCGTGTCCCTTTTGGTATTCCCTTTGAGGTAGACAGAAAAAGTCCCTGTGTGCAGCACTGAGCTACTATTAATCTCTCCGTGCTGTGACTTCTCATGCATAAATGGAGATGTTAATGTTCTCCTACTTCTCCAGTGTGGTGTTAGGAGGAATTTGTAATTTGCAATAGAATGCTTTGAGATGGCGCAGTCATTTAGTAGCAGAGGCTGGCACACTGTCACGTAGGGTATGTTTATTCTCCGATCAAACTAGTGTGCTAAAAATAGAGTAGCTGTGGCAGGAGTAGCAGGAGGGGTTAACTATTCCAAGGATGATCCCATCCAAACCCAAAAGGCTGTTCTCAAGGTGGCTAGCTCCTCCGACTGCTTCTGTCATCTGACCTGCACTCTATTTTTAGTAGTCAGAGTTAGTGTGGACTCAAACTATAGACCTAAGCTCAGTGTTGTTCACTGTTCCTTACTGGTGCTTCATCACTGGGAGGTAGGCAGGCCACCGCCACACAGTGCCTGCTGTTGCAGGTTCCTGATTGCCTTGCCCAGGAAGCACTAGATTCCTCCCCTTTGGCCCTGTGCCATCCTTTCCTTAGCACACCCATGCAAGCCAGGCAAGCATTGTGGCCTAATTCATTTATCCATGTGAGATCCTTGCTTAGTACGCACTTATTCCTGGCCCCAGCCCTTTGTTCACACCACTAGATTAATACACTATCCTAGTATATCTCCACTAACTGACAGCAGTGGCAAGAGGAACATAGATTGTTTAAAGCAAATGAGGTTTTATGTAAACATTCTTAATTTTTTTTCTCTTCAGTGTGGACGCTAAACTTTTCTAGTATTTTCTTGCCTACAGCTCACCTTAGACCCACAATAGAAGCCAAAGGGCCAATGTTATCACCTTGCACTTAACAAGAGAAGGTTTTTTATTGATGTTTATTTTACACTGCTTATTTAGGCATCATCCTGGAACATACGGACACCAAGAATATGAAATGGCTGGACATGGAACATCTGTTGACCTGTAAGTAACAAATACAGGTGAAATCCTATTCATTAGTGAGTTATAAAGAAATTTAGCTGACAAGCAAGCAGTAACTGATACCACAGGTGTGAAGTGCATCAGCCACACATCAAAGGACAGATTCAGCTTTAGTCTGCTCTGAAAGAGGTACGTCTACACTACAGCGTTAATTCAAGTTAACTTAATTCGAAATAGTTAATTTGAATTAAGCTAATTCGAATTATGCATCTATACACAAAACCTATTTCAAAATAGCATTTTGTTCTTTTGAAATAGCGCGTCCACACTGAGTGGACCCTGAACCGAAGTTCAGGCTGGCCGGAACCAGTGCTGGCAGGGCATCAGGTTAGGACATAGTGTGTGGGGCTGCTGCCTCAGGCTAACTGAGCTCCGTGCTTCACGGGACCCTACCCCCACCCCGAACAGACAGTTCTCAGGGTTCCCCGCTCGCTTGTCTACCCCGATGAGGGAGAGCAAAGCAGTCCTGTCTTGGAGTGCCCTGAGTGCCTGCACTCGGGACACCACAGCACTCGGCCACATGGAGCCAGAGCTGCCCCTGGGCACACCGGTGCGTCTCGTAGGGTTGTTGCCATCAGCCCAGCTGCACTTGCTGCAGGCTACCGTCCGGGGAGTCCATCGGGGGGCTGTCAGGATCCAGGAGGCCCTGCAGGAGAGTGTCCACCCCGAGGAGCCCTCAGAGCCACCCCGGTCCTCCCCACCGGGGGCTCGTGCCCCATTCCTCCCTCACGTCCATCTACTTACTCCTCCCTAGCCTCCCTTCCTGATGTCAAATAAAAGACATGTATGTTCAAAAATAGAAACTGGGTTTATTGAACAACAGGGTGAACCTCTGGGGAGACTGGGAAAAGGAGGTGGGAGAGAGGAATAGAGTGGGTGGGAGAGGGGAGGGTGAAACCTGGGAGGAGGAAGTTGGAAGGGAGAAGCAAAGGGAAGAAGGGGGAAGGGAAGATCAGGGCCCAAGGTTGGGGGTCTCACCGCACCAACTTGATTGTCATGCAAACCTGCTCCTGGGTTCGCATGTGGCCTTTGGTGGCCAGGCTGGCAGCTATCCTGCCATTGACGGCCGTGTTCCTCTGTCTAGTGCGGAGATCATGGATGCTGGGGCATCCCTCCCAAACCTGAATAAGGTCCATGATCTCCACCCTGGACCAGGAAGGCACCCGCCTTCTCCAGCCCCTGTCAGGCTCCTGGGTGCTGGCAGACTGCTCCTGAGGAGCAGTGGAGGGTTGGCTGCCAGTGCCTTGCTGGCTCACGTTTTGTGGCTACTGGCTCAGGGGCCCCGGTGGCCACTGCTGGCTCTTGGCTGGTAGGCTTGGATCTGGCACGGGCCAGGGTCTATCCCTTTAATGGCTCTGGGGCCAGGGGGAGAGGAGAGGAAGTTTTCCTGGTTGTGCCCAGAGTGGCCACCAGGGCTCCCTGGGAAGGGCTGGAGGCCCCCTATTTTGAATTAATTGTCTACACAGCACTTAATTTGAAATAGCTATTTCAAATTTGGTGTTACTCCTCGTAGAATGAGGTTTACCAAATTTGAATTAAGCGCTCTGCTATTTCGAATTAATTTCGAAATAGCGGTTTGCATGTATAGATGCTATTAAAGTTAATTCAAAAGAACAGCTGTTATTTTGAATTAACTTTGCGGTGTAGACGTACCTGGAGGAAACTGCAGCCAGTGTGATATAAGTCAGTGCATCTCCTGGCTACCCTGGCAATGCCTCTTCCCAACCTGTGTGATCCACTCTTTGGGCTCCATCGGCTCCCTGGGAGCCACTTTTTGCTACCCCAAACTCCACACCATCAGATTTATTTCTGTCAGGAGATGTAAAATAACTTAAAAGCAGAAGCTATTGAGTCAATGGAGCACCTTCCAATTGGATGAGTTTCTGGTAGGGTCAGGGTCTCCCCTCTCCCCCCTCCTCCATCTCAGTTTGGAGCTTGGAAGGATCCCAATGGAGGAACCTAAAGCTTTGTTTGTACAGAGAGCTTCTGTAGCTTGGTACTCACTGGTACTAAATCTCCAGCTACTGCAGGCATAGGTGACTATATGAAAAGTGAGTCATATTCTCTGTAATTCCAGCTCTCCAGGTCCTACAGAATGACCCAAGTCCCATTGTCCAGCTGGTGGCAACTCAGGTCCTAAGAGACATCTGACCTGGATGAGTGCTCGGGGAATGAAGCACAGACAAATAGAAGAAAGAGCTCCTGCTTCTGTTTCCAGCTTGCACATCATATACTTGGGTGGGAAGCTAGACTGAACGCTATATCTGCTAGCTGTCTATGGGGTAGGGGAGTAGTATAAGGGCCCTACCATCAATCAAACATTAGCCCCGCCCCCTGACCCTGGAAGTCCCCCCCCCCCGACTCCCCGGAAGTCCCTTCTCCCTTGTCACTGGCAGTCCCGCCCCTGGAGGGTAGTACATCCGGGTCGAGAGGGACAGGTGACCGGAAGTAAAAAAGGATGTCATGTGACCCCGGTTAGGCCCGTCCCCTGTCACCGGAAGTCCCGCCCTTGGGGGTAATACATCCGGGGTCAAGAGGGGCAGGTGACCGGAAGTAAGGGGTGTCATGTGACCCCTCTAAGGACTTGCCCCTCCTCCCTCTACCAATCAGGAAGGGCTTTCCCCGTAGGAACGCCCCGCGAACCGCTTTGACCAATCGGGGGGCAGTTCCGGGAACGGATGACCCGCCCAGAAGTGGGTCGTGTGACCCCTCTAAGAACTCAACCCGCCTCCCTCCACCAATCAGGAGGAGTTTTTTCCCTGTAGGACCGCCTCGTGAACTGCTTTGACCAATCGGGGGGCAGTTCCGGGAACGGATGACCCGCCCAGAAGTGGGTCGTGTGACCCCTCTAAGAACTCACCCTGCCTCCCTCTACCAATCAGGAGGGTTTTTTTCCCTGTAGGACCGCCCCACAAATCGCTTTGACCATTCGGGGGGTGCAGTTCTGGGACCCGTTGACCAGACCGGAAGCTGGTCGTGTGACCCCTCTAAGAGCTTCCCGTGACACCCTCTGTCAATCAGAGCATAGCACTTCCCCATAAGTTCTAGCGCCACACAAAAGAGGCCATCTTGTTCCAAGATACAGCTAGGACACCGCAGCGGCACGCCCACGCTGTCTGAGCACGTTCCGCTCAAGCAGAGGCGGAAACAATACCTGCAAGAGTGGTCATGACTGTACACTGTGTGGCAAAACTCACAATAATTTTTCGCTCCGAACAACTTTTTCACATCCAGAACCCCATAGTAATGCTCATCTCTGCCAAGCGCCGCGCGCCCGGGGCCGGCGCTCCCCCCGCCAAGCGCCACGCGCCCGGGGCCGGGGCCGGCGCTCCCCCCGCCAAGCGCCGCGCGCCCGAGGCCGGCACTCCCCCTGCCAAGCGCCGCGCGCCCGGGGCCGGCGCTCCCCCACAAGCGCCACGCGCCCGGGGCCGGGGCCGGTGCTCCCCCCGCCAAGCGCCGCGCGCCCGAGGCCGGCGCTCCCCCTGCCAAGCGCCGCGCGCCCGGGGCCGGCGCGCCCCCCCGTGCAAGCGCCACGCGCTATGTGCCCAGGGCCAGGTCAGCCCCGAGCACCTGGCGGGTGCATGCAAATGCCCCTGCGGGCGCCATAGCGCCCGTGGGCACCGTGTTGGGGACCACGGACCTACGGCAATAACAGTATTTAATAAGATTTCCAAACACAGTTCAGCACATAGGCCCTGGAGCTTGCAGTTTATACCCTCTGGAGTCCAAGTCAAACAGTCATGGTACCGCTGGGCTGGCGCATTTATGACACAACCCTCACAGTCCTCAAAAAGCTTTTCCCTAAGACAGTGACTAAGGACGGTATAAACACTAATGCGTACAATAGAGCGCATAACTTTTTTACGCTTATGATGTGGCACTGGCTCAACTAGGTCAATGCACAGCCACCTCCTGAATTCTTCATGGCCGTCATCCTAGGCGTTCTCTTCAATGCTTTGTATCGGTGTTGAGCAAAAACAAGGTGGGCCCGGTTCGTCTTCCTCGTCCGATGCAATGCTGTCCTGGGTCTGACGGTCAGCTAGAAAGGCATCGTCAAGCTGTCAAAAGATTGCCAGAAAGAAATAATGTAAGACGCTCTGGTCATTTTTTTTTTAAAGTTTACAAAATCCCGGATTCCTAACCCCATGATGCCCCAACTTCGATCTTTCATTTACCTATTTGGCTTCTTTTCCATGCGTCTTGTCCGACTCCTGGGAGCCATGGGCACCTTCTTCCTCCAGGCTATCTAGCTTGTCTGGCTGCATCGTGAGCGGTTGGGTTTCGGTGTCAGATATTGGTGTATCCATCAGCGGGTGGGTCAAAGGGCTCCCTTCAACTTCTCCTTCCTCCTCGGAACTGTCGCTGATGTAGCGCTTTCTTCTCGGCACCAAAACAAAGTTGGTGAAAGAAGCCATGTTTCCGCTCAGCGTTTGCACGCTCTCTGAAACACGCGCTCTTGGAACAAGATGGCCTCTTTTGTGTGGCGCTAGAACTTACGGGGAAGTGCTATGCTCTGATTGGCAAAGGGTGTCACGGGAAGCTCTTAGAGGGGTCACACGACCCGTCTTCGGTCTGGTCAACGGGTCCCGGAACTGCACTCCCCGGATTGGTCAAAGCGATTTGTGGGGTGGTCCTACAGGGAAAAAACCCCTCCTGATTGGTAGAGGGAGGCAGGGCGAGTTCTTAGAGGGGTCACACAACCCACTGCTGGGTGGGTCATCCGGTCCCAAAACTGCCCCCCGATTGGTCAAAGGGGTTCGCGGGGCGGTCCTACAGGGAAAAACCCCCTCCTGATTGGTGGAGGGAGGCGGGGCAAGTTCTTAGAGGGGTCACACAACCCACTGCGGGGCGGGTCATCCGGTCCCAGAACTGCCCCCCCGCTTGGTTAAAGCGGTTCGCGGGGCGGTCCTACAGGGGAAAAACCCTTCCTGATTGGTTGAGGGAGGCGGGGCGAGTCCTTAGAGGGGTCACATGACACTCCTTACTTCCGGTCACCTGCCCCTCTTGACCCCGGATGTATTACCCCCAAAGGCAGGACTTCCGGTGACAGGGGACGGGCCTAACGGGGGTCACATGACACCCGGTCAGCTGTCCCTCTTGACCCGGATGTACTACCATCCAGTGGCCGGACTTCTGGTGACAGGGGAGAAGGGAATTCTGGCGGTCAGGGGGCGGGACTTCCGGGATCAGGGGGCAGGGCTAACGTTTGATTGATGGTAGGGCCCTTATACTACTTAGGGGATTCCACATGCCGGGGGAATTCACTAAGGGTGGCTTTAATTGGCATTTAAGCATCTAACTGTGGATTTTGGTGATTTCCTTTAGATATCCAGGGCCTTTAACTGTGCTTGTATTGTCCAGTCTCATAAGTTGCTGAGTGTCCTCAAACTCCCTCTGATGATATTGGGAGTTCAGAACACTCTGCCCTTCAAAGAAGGTACTCAGCAGATATCATTCGTCCTCCAAATTTAGAGGCTATGATCCTCCACCTCATAGAAAAAGTTTCCTGAATAGTTAGGTTTCTAGTCTCTCTCAGCACTTTACTCTTGCCCTCCTGGGTTCTGGGCCTATGAGGAGTCACCAGACAACAGTTAGCAAAGGAGGGTAAAAGGCTGAGGGGGTCTGGGATATCATTGTCTGTGGTTCTCAATGGGGAGAGAATCTTCCTGTGATGGCTGAATATGGGAAGGGGATCAGTGTTTTCCCCTGTTGAATTGACACTTTCTGATCATTCACTATATTAGGTAATAGGAGTTCCCCTAATCTTGTGGTGTTTCCTGTTTTGGAGATTGTTTTCCATTCCATATCCAGCAGCTTAATCCCAACCCATATTATTATATTTATTAAGGGGCATTGTACAAATGCTGATGACTCTTTAAGTTTATTTCTCAGGTGCTGGCCATGCTGTGTCTCACAAACAGTCACCTGTAAATAACCCTCCCCTGTAAATAATATAGTGTTTGTATTTACTGTGCACATGTTTCCAATTAAACTCTTTGAAGTATCTGTTTCAATTACTCAGGGGCCTGATTTCTTCTTTCAGAGTATGTCTACACTACAGCATTATTTCAAAATATCTTATTTCGAAATAGCGCGTCTACACACAAAATGCATTTTGAAATAGCGTTTTGCTATTTCGAAATAGCGCGTCCACACTGAGTGGACGGTGAATCGCATTTAAGGCCGGACAGAATCAGGTCCGGCAGGGCATCAGGTCAGGAGTTACTTTGTGTGGCTGCTGCCTGAGGCTGTCTGAGGCCTGTGCTTAAAGGCACCCCCTTGGACAGCCAGTTCTCAGGTTTCCCTGCTTGCTTGCCTACCTCCATGAGGGACAGGAAACCATTTTGTCTCTGTGTGCTCTGGTTGCCTTCACTCGGGACATCACAGCAC
This sequence comes from Pelodiscus sinensis, assembly GCF_052426305.1. Classification (NCBI taxonomy): domain Eukaryota; kingdom Metazoa; phylum Chordata; order Testudines; family Trionychidae; genus Pelodiscus; species Pelodiscus sinensis. Next base: position 20,915,791 of record NC_143069.1, on the reverse strand, counting down.
TCTGCAACGTGAAGCCAGAGCTGCCCCTGGGCACTCTGGTGCTTTTCGTGGACGCGTTGCTGCGGACCTGTCTGAACTTTCTGCAGGCTGCCATCTGAGAGGTCCATCAGGGGGCTGTCAGTATCCAGGAGGCTCTGCGGGAGAGCTTCCATCCTGAGGAGCCCTCAGAGCCTCTCTGGTCTGCCCCACTGGGGGCTTGTGCCTCATTCCTCCCTCACGTCCTTCCACTTACCTCTCCCTAAGCCCCCTTCCTGATGTCAAATAAAATACACGTATTTTCATGAACACAAACTATCTTTATTTAACAAAACCCCGGGGGAGAGGGGGGAGAATGAAACTCTGGTGAGACTGGGGAAAGGAGGCGGGAGAGAGGAGAAGAGAGGGGGGGGAGAGGGAAGGGGGAAAACTTGGGGGGAGGAAGCAAGGGGAAGAAAGGGGAGGGGAAGGTCAAGGCTCAGGGTTGGGGGGCTCTCCAGACCAACTTGATTTTCATGCAAACTTGCTCCTGGGTTCACATGTGGCCTTTAGTGCCACGCTGGCAGCTATCCTGCCATTGACGGCCGCATTCCTCTCTCTAGTGCAGAGATCATGGACATTGGGGGCAATCCCCCCAAACCTGAATAAGGTCCATGATCTCCACCCTGGACCAGGAAGGTGCCCGCCTTCTCCAGCCCCTGTCAGGCTCCTGGGAGCTGGCAGACTGCTCCTGGCGAGTGGTGGAGGGCTGGCTGCCAGTCTTTGCTGGCTCATGTTTGGGGGCCACTGGATCAGGGGTAGTGACTGCTGGCTCTGGCCTGGCAGGCTTGGAACTGGCACAGACACTGTGGCCAGAGTCAACCCCTAAAGGCTCCGGGGAGGGAGGAAGGAGAGGAGTGATCTTGGTTGAGGCTGGAGTGGCCACCAGGGCACCCTGGGAAGTGTCAAAGTCAGACAGGACTCACAGATTTGGCAGACTGCTCTGTTTATTTCAGCAAAGCTTTGCTAAAATGCATTCAGAAAATGTGAGTACCATACAAGGTTCAAACCCCTTGATTTTATACAGTCAAAAGGCCAAGTTAACAAGATCAAAGGGTGTGGCAAAACTTCACATTATTAGTGTGGTTAAGTATCTTCATTTCAATATCAAGCACACAGCAATCTCCTGGCTATATCTCCCTGATTATCTAGAATTGCTTTCTGTCTAACACCTAATGTTTCTCTTCCTGTTAAACTCAGGCCCAAATTGGCTAGCACCTTGATCTGCATACCTACAATCAACATTAACATACTTTTCTTCTTCCTCTTAAAAGACAAACAGAATTCCTTCAACTTATTCAATTATTACAGTACAATTCATCTTTCTCCTACAGTATAATTCTTTCTACTTTCACAATCCCTCCTTTTGGTCAAGCCTCGCCTATGACCAACAATTACTGGGTTCCTTGCATTAACCGTTCTTTGTCTTTTTGTTCATTAGTGATATTTAAAAGCATCAGATTAGCACTCTGGTGAGGGGACATGTCTGTGACATGTCTTGCACAGTTTTGGATACAACAGGAGATTAACTGAAAACATACAAAAATTATTAAGATTCCAAATAGGATAGTCAGGGCTTCCTGAAACAACCAGTTTCCTATGCCAGAGAAATTGGACAAGTTACTTAGCCATTTTCACAGGGAACTTGGCTCTTCGTTGGAAAGGTATGCAATCTTTTTTAAGTAGCTAGCGCGATCTATTCTATCATTGGTGTTGTCTGGTATATATACACAACATTCTTTGCCAATGAGAGCACAGGTCCCTCCTTTTGCTGCCAGCACTATATCCAATGCCTGACGGTTTTGGAGGACCACTTGTCTGATCGCTCCTGTTTCTTTGGCCAGGGCCCTTAAACTTTTTCCAGTTTCATTTTCCATGATTTTAACTACTGTTTGTAACCTCAGAAGCCTTTTTGCATGATGTATTACTCCCCCAAGTGGGTCAAAGGAACCACCAATAGCCTCTTCCCAAGTTAAAGGGCTTATGTGATTCACATACCATTGGGCATCCGACAAGTCCCTTCTTTTTCGCCTAAAATTACGGAGGCGTTCTCATGGGAAGGACTCTAACACTCGGAATTGTGGGAAGAGTTGGGCGGGATAACAGATACCTGACCAGTTAACTGGTAATGTGGTATAGGCCTTTGTTCCACAGACCCAATGATGCCCTATCAAAGCCGGGAAGGGTCGGTTGCACCCCTTTGCCATATAGGTGTCTACAAAGGAGGAGTAATATCCCCCGAAGGGCACACGGTGATTCTCCTTACGGGGAGTGGTGTTATTTGCATGGCATTAAAGATTGTACTGATGTTACAATATGCTGGAGACAACTGCTCCTCCCCAGATTCAGCCCCGTCCCATTACACACCAAACACCAGTGACCTTTTTTCTCCTCCACACTTATCCGTTTAGATACATTTATTCCCACAATTATTCCCACTGCTTCCCAAGTGTCATTACTGTTCCATGTCTTGTTAAACGGGTGAGGCCTGGGGAATTAAGTGGGATTGCCAAGACAGGAACCAGCTTGTGAGTGGGATGGAATGTGGCTGCAGACCCAGCAATTAGAGATATTAAGGGTCTGAGCGATCCATACTTGCTGGTGGATAAAAGAATTGTCATTGTCATTGTGGATTCCCCAGATCTTAAGACACCAGTGGCCGAGGAACAGGCCCCACCAGAGGCACATGTTGGAGGCAAGACCCTTTTGGTTCTGACAACCTCCACTGAGGGACCCGCAGTTACGGTTTTATGTCCACCAGGCAGCAGGCGCTAGGCTCACTACTGCTTCTTCTTGGGCCTTGCTTTTGGTCCTCATCTGCTTCAGGCAATCCTTACGCGAACGTAGGTTGTAAGGTATTGCAGGCTGTTCCTCTACGTCTTCTTCTGGAGTCAAAATTGACTCTGCATGGTCCTGAGGTGATGATTGGTCCGCTGGGGATGGTGCCTTCTTACACTGCGAAGCCTGTATCCATGCTGCGATGCCGGATAACTTAACAGCCGTCTGGGCAGTGAGCAGCACCTGATGCAGGCCCTTCCACCGGGGTTCCATGGCGTGTTTTCGTTGGTGGTGTCGTACGTAGACCCAATCACCTGTCTCGAGAGTGTGGCAGGCATCCGAGGTGGGTTCCGTCGGCCAGGCGGCTCGAACCTGTGAATGGAAGTGACTTACAGCTTGCATTAGTCCCTTGCAGTACTGAAGGAGTGTACTGTGAGTCAAGTTCAAGTCTGAGACTGGAGTAATGGTAGCCATTGTTCACATAAACAATTTCAAAAGGACTTAATTTATGTCTTTGGGATGGTAGGGACAGTGCAGCAGGTGTGTGACATGTAACACACGATCCAGGTGCTGAACAAGTTGTTCAGTAAAACGTGTACCCCGGTCACTGGACAGAGTGGCAGGAGTTTCTTTGGCAGGCATAATATGATTTAACAAACATTTGGCAACAGACAGCGAATCAGCTTTGCGACAAGGAAAGACTTCAATCCAACCCGAAAATAAGCATACCATAACCCAAATAAATTCATATAGTTGACACACAGGCATTTGTACAAAATCAAGCTGCCAATGCAAGAACAGTGCTTGGGGCAGGCCCCAGAACCCTTGAGCTACCTTTACAGGTTTGCCAACATTGTAGCTTTGGCAAGTGGTACAGGCGGCACAGTGGTGAGCTGCAAAAGAGCTGAAATGGGGGGCCCACCATTCTGCCTTAGTTACAGCAGAGATCATACCCTCCTTTCCGACATGCGAAACGCCGTGTAGCAGGGCGGCCAGAGCTGGGTAGAGCGAAAAGGGGGCCACAAAGGCACCAATAAGGGGGCGCCAAAGGGAATCAGGGTGTAGAGAGCAACCCCGGGCGACCCAGGAGTCTTTTTCTGTTTCTGAGGCAGAGTCTTGGAGCAGGGTGACTTTAGAAAGGGACTGCGGTGGTACAGAAACAGAAAGGGAACCGAGAAACGCACCTGGGGAAGGTTCTATGGCAGCATTACCCTTAGCAACATCAGTATCTGCTGTGGAGTGACCAGGGCACTTAACAATAGCTAATGCAGATGGGAGTGCATACAGGAGAGCAGCAATGTAGGGGCCATTCTTGATAGGGGTACCAGCAGAGGTAAGGAAACCCCGAGCTTGCCAGAGGGTGCCAAAGTCATGTACAACCCCAAAAGCATATCGAGAATCAGTATAAATGCTGGCGGAGCGTCCCTCAGCCAGAAAGCAAGCGCGGGTTAGGGCAACTAGTTCAGCGACTTGTGCTGAGGTCACAGAAGGGAAAGGCGCAGCTTCTAGGGTTTCAGAGAGTGATACCACAGCGTATCCTGCGAGGAGACGACCTTGGCTATCTCTAAAGCAGGAACCGTCAGTGAATAACACAAGGTCGGAGTTAGAGAGAGGGACATCAGAAAGGTCGGGGCATGAGACGGTGACAGCAGAGACACTTGCAAGGCAGTCGTGGGGTTCACCGTCATTAGCCAGAGGAAGGAGAGTGGCAGGGTTCAACTGAGAACAGCACTTTATGGTGATATGCGAAGCCGAAAGCAGTAAAAGTGAGGCGGGCGGAGGAAAGGTGAGCTGTATTACATTGTAGCAGGAGAGTATCTATAGAGTGAGGGACCATGAGAGAAACAGGAGAGCGGAGGACAAGGGACTCAGACATTTCAATTAGGCGTGCCGCGGCAGCCACAGCACGCAGACAGGGGGGTAGACCTTGGGCAACAGGATCCAAGGTGGCAGAGAAATAAGCTACTGGACGATTTTTGCCACCATGCTCCTGAGTAAGAACCCCAAGTGCACAACCAGATTGCTCGTGGCAGAAAAGGGTAAAGGCTTACAGTAGTCAGGTAACCCTAAGGTGGGGGGGGGGGCAGTGAGAAGCACTAAAGAGTCAGTTTCTGAGGCAGATAATGAAGGGGAACAGAGGAGTAGATCATTTACACATTGGACCAATGTGGACCCAGAGGGGAAGACCAGGTTAACAAGGTCTTTGGCTAATGCTTGGGAAAAGTAAGACGGGCTTTCTGTGTACCCCTTGGGAAGCATACTGCTGCTCCTTGTAAGAAAAGGCAAAAAGATACTGGAACTTAGGGTGAACCGGGACAGAAAAGAAAGCAGAACACAAATCAACAACAGTAAAATGAGTTGCATCTGGCAGGATAGAAGCCAGATTGGTTGCTGGGTTAGGGATTACAGGAAAGGTGGGTACAACAATGCAGTTAATAGCTTGAAGATCCTGAACAAACCGCCATGATTTACCATCAGCTTTTCGAACTGGGAGGATAGGAGTGTTACAGGGGCTGGAATAGGGGACAATAATGCCTTGTTCCCACAGGGTGGATATGACCGGAGCTGAAACCTCTAAATCCCAAAAACCCGGTGCCACAACCCCTTCTCCGACCTTATCCCCATTCTTGGTACCCTCCCCGTTCCCAGTACTGTCTGCCCTGCCCTGAATAATGCTGTATTTGCAGAGCTATCAACTTTTGTGAGGACTGCTTCTCTTTCCTTTTAGAGTGCAGTGGCAATGCTCTGCCACTGCTTGCAATTTGTCCATGGTCTTGGCCTCCCATCCAACACTTATTTGCTTTAACATACTGCTAATAGCAGATAAGAGGCTATTAACAAACGCATGCGCCAGGGCGCCCTGTCCATTTTTACCTGGTTGCTGTACCCCAAAAACCCCCCCAAAAAAACCAAACAAACAAAAAAAACCATCAGTCAGTCTGTGTGATAGTTGCCCGGGTTTTTTTTTTTTTCTTTGTTGCTGTTTACGGGGTTATAAGTAGCTTACACAGTTGCAGGAGGTCTGCTTCAGAGGGTTCATAGGCATTGCACACTAGCAAAATTTCTCTGCAAATTTGGTAGGGTTTTCCTGGGGCTTTGGAAAACCTTTTAAAATCGAGTGGAGCTCCGTGTGGGCCAAGGGTTTATAGCTTCAAGTAGGACCGGTCTGAGTCTTCTTGGAGGACGGGGTAAAGGGAAGCGCTCGATCTGGTGGTGGGAGAGGAGGTTTCCAATAAAGCTTTTTCTTATAATTAGAATTTTTAAGGGAGGCGAGCTTCGATTCAGTTCATTTAAGATTTGCCTCGTCCCACCACTGCATGAAGCAATCTACCTCTCCTCTAGCCAATTTAGTTTTTGGGAAGGCCAAGTTTGTCTTTTAAGACGTCCACTTGGTCTTTGTTCCAAGATCCTAACAGTGGCCACTGAGTTTTGGGATCCCCCCAGAGTCAATCTAGATCATTTTTCCAGAAATTTACAGGAGTCCGGACCCTTTCTAAAATATATAAACTGAGCCAGGGTCCCTTTAGGGAACTATCCCTGCTTAGACGTCTAGTTACCCATACAGGAGGACTTCATACACCAATCACACAAGGAGGAAATTCGGGTTCGTCAGAGCGGTGCCCAGTGCAACACACAAAAGAAGCCCACAGGCTACTGCCTCAATCGCCCTTGCGTTCACTCCAAGGATTTTATCCAAGGTGCGGTGCGGCTGCGATTGTGCAGATTCCAGTCACACAGACCGTGGGGACAGGAGCCCCTTGGTCGGCCAGTCCCTGGACAGGGATGGCTCCCAGACTCACTCACACCACAGGGAAGACGGATAGACACAGAGACAAGACAGTCCTCAGTCCGGACAAAATAATTACCTGACCAGAGTCCTGATGTTAGATCCCGGGATCCCTACCAGAACAGAGCAGGAACCAACAGGTTCGATGGCGTAGACTTCGCTGTGGTTGTGCACCTTTCCGTTCTGGTGGAGGACCGCTCGGGCCAAATGCCCAGGTGCCGGCTACCACGGTCATCCTGCAAAACAGTCAGGGATCACACAGCCTCAGCGAAGACGGTTGCCATCTCAGTGGGACCTCCAAATTGTCAAAGTCAGACAGGACTCACAGATTTGGCAGACTGCTCTGTTTATTTCAGCAAAGCTTTGCTAAAATGCATGGAGAAAATGTGAGTGCCATACAAGGTTCAAACCCCTTGATTTTATACAGTCAAAAGGCCAAGTTAACAAGATCAAAGGATGTGGCAAAACTTCACATTATTAGTGTGGTTAAGTATCTTCATTTCAATATTAAGCACACAGCAATCTCCTGGCTATATCTCCCTGATTATCTGGAATTGTTTCCTGTCTAACACTTAATGTTCCTTTTCCTGTTAAACTCAGGCCCAAATTGGCTAGCACCTTGATCTGCATACCTACAATCAACATTAACATACTTTTCTTCTTTCTCTTAAAAAGACAAACAGAATTCCTTCAACTTATTCAGTTATTACAGCACAATTCATCTTTTTCTTACAGTATAATTCTTTCTACTTTCACAACTTTGACCACCAGGGTCTGAAGCCCCACAGACAGGGGCCACGGATGGGGAGGGGGAGAGGCAAAGGGGGCAGTTGTCTCGGGAGCTGATGATTTAAAAGGGTCCAGGCCTCTGGGTCACTGTATCGACTATTATGGCAGCCGCCACTGCCAGAGACCCGGGCAAATGAAATCAGTCCTAGAGCTCTGTCTGGTGCAAGGTGGGTGGCGCTAAGGCCTGATTGGCCCTCGCCTTGCCCCTCCTACCTTTAGCTTTGCCCCTTTGAGGGGGTCTAGAGCCTTGCCCCTTTGAGGGGGTCTTGAGCCGACCCCCTCCCATACATTACCCAGGGCCCGACAACGTCTGTCACCAGCCCCGTTGACATGAATGTGCCCCAAATCCCTCAGACCCAGTACAGTCCCCCCCTCCTTCCCACCCCGGATCCTTAATTCTTCTCTTGTCATCTGATTGCTTCAAGCATTGTTACAGGCTGGGGACCGACTGGCTAAGCAGCAGTTCAGCAGAAAAGGACCTGGGGATTCCAGTGGATGAGAAGCCGGAGATGAGTCAACAGGGTGGCCTTGTAGCCAAGAAGGCTAATGGCATATTAGGGGGCATTAGGAGGAGCATTGCCTGCAGATCCAGAGAAGTGATTATTCCCCTTTATTCGGCTCTGGTGAGGCCACATCTGGAGTATTGTGTCCAGTTCTGGGCCCCCAACTACAGGAAGGATGGGGACGCATTGGAGGGGGTCCAGGGGAGCTTGACCAAAATGATTCGGGGTATGGAGCACATGACCTATGAGGAGAAACTGGGGGATTTGGGTTTGTTTAGCCTGCAGAAGCAAAGAGTGAGGGGGGATTTGATAGCAGCCTTCAACTTCCTGAAGGGAGGTTCCAAAGAGGATGGAGAGAGGCTGTTCTCAGTAGTGAGGGATGGCAGAACACGGAACAGTGGTCTCAGGTTACAGCGGGGGAGGTCTAGGTTGGATATTAAGAAAAACTATTTCCCTAGGAGGGTGGGGAAGCGCTGGGCTGGGTTCCCTAGGGAGGTGGTGGAATCTCCATCCCTAGAGGTGTTTAAGTCTCGGTTTGACAAAGCCCTGGCTGGGATGATTGAGTTGGGATTGGTCCTGCCTTGGGCAGGGGGCTGGACTTGATGACTCCTGAGGTCTTTTCCAACTCTAGGATTCTATGATTCATCCGTGCGATGTCACTGGAGACGCAGGGAGGTACACTGTGGGCGAAAGCCCCGATCTTGCTTCTGGTTTTGTACAGGCGGCCGTGAAAGTAACTTTACAGTTTCTCACAGGTACTGTCCTGTTGCAGCCCAGGTCTTTGCAGTTCTTGCTGGAGCTGCGCACCAGGGCACTTTCACCTCTGTGTTCAGGATTCAGAGTTATCTCTTTTCCCAAAGATCTTCCCTGGAGCTGTTCAGAGAGAGCTTGCTCCCTCTCGCCACAGTCTCTCTTAAGGCAACCATGTTCTTCAGAGCCTCTGGCCTGACGTGGAACGGGACGGGGGACACCACAGAAGAGGCCAAATTCGCCGGGGGAAACACTCCAAGGAAATGGATGCTAAAGAGGGTCCATTCGCCAAGACTCATGTGCAGGGCCTCTTTGATTTCAGTGTTGTCACTATAGACCAGCGCGCGCCCGTTGAGATTATGGTCCCTGAGCCTCTGTTTGTACAGCGGGACGTTTTCCTCCTTCAAGCCGATTGTGTCCATCTGGAAGAGAAGTGGGAGCACCCGTTAGTGCCGTGCATCTACTGAACAGGTCGCCAAACACGTTTTTAGGAAGGGTCCGCTATAGCTCCCGAGAGGAACCTGTCTGGGCTTGCTCAGATTCTAGCAAACAAGGCGGGCCGGCCGGCTGTGGGGCCAGGTATGGTACCCTGCACACCCCACTGCCGTGTGCTTGGATTCTGCTAGGGGCACCGCTGAGCAAGTTGGCACGGCAGGGGAAATAGCATGCTCTCTGCAGGCAAAAGCTAGCAATGCAGGGACCACTGGAGGGGTGTGTTGAAATGAAGAGGGAAGGTTTCCTGACCCTGCTTGTAGGCTGGAGGGAAGCATGCAGTCAGCCTGACGGGGGTGGAGTTGGGCCTCTCGACCTAAGGCTATATCTACACTGCGGGCCTTTGCAGGCAGAGAGTATGCTAATGAAGCACTCGTTAGAAACTTCTTGGCACTCATTAGCATGCTCTCTGCAGGCAAAAGCTAGCAGTGTAGACATAGCCTCAGGGTTCTTGTGTGTTATTCTGGATAAGGGGTATTACGCTGCAGGCCTCCAGCAAGAGTATTTATGTTTTTGCCTCTCTTCTCTCTGGAGTGCATAACAGACAGCTACGGGTCTCCCAGTCTTAAAACCGACCCAAGTCACTTCAGAGCGTAAAGGATGAACCCGGGGAGAGCCAGCCAATGGCTTCGGGGTTGGAGGAAAGAGCTGCAAGGAACCGAGTTGTTCCAAGAAGAAATGTTTTGTGCAAACCAAGAGTCAGGAGCAGCAGAAAGTGGGGGAACTAGCAGAACCCGGACTGTGGCCTTGCCCCCTACATCACCCTTTCCCCCTCATCCTCACTCTGCCCATTCCCCCTCATGTGCCCCCCTACTCCTGAGGCCTCAAACCCACACTGTGCCTTCCCCGAAAGCCCCCATCCCACACCGCCTGTTCCCCTCAACATCCTACCCCCACTAGTTCTCGCTCCTCTCCCTCCAGTTATGCACCAGTTATGTGGGACAGTTTTCTCCCAGCTCTGGGGCCCGTAGTCAGGGCTGTCCCTAGGCCCATGGGAAATATGTAGCTGCATAGGGCACCGGAAAATTTGGGCACCAAATTTTTGAGTTCCCCAATGCAGCAGCCATGTGTTCTTGTATGTCTGAGGATATGCCTCTGCCGGTTCGTCTCTGGGGACGCTGTGTCCTGTCTGCTGCAGGGCTTTTCCCTTCGCCCTCCCCCACGTGCTCCTCTCAGCTGGCAGTGTAATCCACACACCTAGTGTGTGTGGTTCACTGTCCCTTCGTGTGGCAATTGGACCTCTTACAGCCAGAGATAAGAACAAGGGAGCTCTACATCCTAAGCTGGGAGCCAGCTGCCTTCATGGCTCCAGCTGTCGAGGCCTCTAGGGGTGTGTCTAAACTACATGGCTCCATCGATGGAGCCATGTAGATGAGGCTGATCGGCAGAGGGAAATGAAGCCGCGATTTAAATAATCGCGGCTTCATTTAAATTTAAATGGCTGCCGCGCTCTGCCGACCAGCTGATGATCAGCTGTTTGTCGGCAGATCGGGGCAGTGTGGACGCTCCCGTCGACATGAAAGCCCTTTGTCGACCTCCCCCTGATGCCTCGTGGGATGAGGTTTACCGGGGAGGTCGACAAAGGGCTTTCACGTCGACGGGGAAGCGTCCAGACTGCCCCGATCTGCCGACAAACAGCTGATCATCAGCTGGTCGGCAGAGCGCGGCAGCCATTTAAATTTAAATGAAGCCACGATTATTTAAATCGCAGCTTCATTTCCCTCTGCCGATCAGCCTCATCTACATGGCTCCGTCGACGGAGCCATGTAGTTTAGACACACTCCTAGAGGGCCTAGGTTCAAATCTGCTACGGGGTTCAAATCAGCAGCAGCAGCAAGCTAGCAAGCAGAGAGGATCTGCAACTCTGCTCTAGTTCCTGAGCCCTGCTTGGGGTAGGGAGGTAGTAGGAACGACCAGACCTCCAGCAGAAGCTGCATGAGGGGAAAAGGCCCAGGCAATCCTGCAGAAGGGCCCTCAATTATTCAGGGCCCCACGATTTGCAAAGATGGCTCTGCCTGTAGCCATCATCTGTGGGCAGCTGCTGTCACATGAATGACATGCTTCTTGCGATGAAGAGGCATGGACATTCTATCGACAGCTGGCCCTGCTCGAAGGAAGGAAACCCAAGGGTGACCCACCTCTCGGCAGACATCCTCCACCGTCATACCCAGCAGAGTGCAGGCGCTGAGCTTGTCGAATTTCTTTGTCCGTTTCAGTCTGTGGCTGCCACGTTGCAGCTCCATCTGTCTTTTCAGGGATGGGTCCAAATTGACCGTGAAGGGGAGGTAGAAGAGGGCCTCCTCCACCCGAAACCTGCCGCACAGGAAAGTGTGGAACAGCTCGGGATCCTGGTCCAGTTCCAGCAGCTTTTCCATCTGGCCTTTCAGCATGTCCAGCTCTTCCATGTACTTCTCGTAGACCTCCCACAGAGACATGTCGGGGCGGAGCGGGCTTCCATGGCAGCTGCCCATTCGACTCCTCTGCTCCTCATCCTCGATGCACTGCAAGAGCCAGCTCAGACGGCACGGCCACTGGTTGGCAAGGAGCACCCATTCCACCACCTTCTTCGGACACACTTCATCCTTGGGGATGTTACTCGCCAGCAGCCTGATGGTGATGGTGACGGTGTTCACGATGCGCCGCATCTGCACCACGTTGTCTGTCATGAATTCCTTCAAGGCGTCATCCAGGAGGTAGTCGAAAGCATCTTGAATGAGGTCTTTGGCTCGGATACCTTTCCCGCAGCTGCCGGTTCCCAGCGCTGGGGTTCCAACCATGAGAGGTATCTGGCTGTCCTCTGCAACTGGATTCTGGGCATCGTGGTTGGCCGAATGGTAGCGAGAGATGTTGAGGAAGTCAGAGCTGGCTTCCATCTTGCCATCCTGCCGGAAGCCGACCTCTGCCTCTAGCTGCTCCTTGCGCGCGATGATATTCCTGATCAGCCTCCGCTTGGTGTCGCAGTCCATCCGAGGGACAGAGAAGGGCAGGGTGACGATGCGGTTTAAGAACTCGTAGCCGTTGTTGGCCATACCTCTCATATACTTGGAGCTTTCCACGCAGTCGACAATGATGCTGGAGTCAACAGCCAGGATGGAGATGAAAGGGGCGTCATCGTCTGAGAGGAGGATGTTCATGGCATCAAGGACGCCCACCACCTTGTCAGGGCTGCATGTATCCAAGTGGGTGATCTCCAGCACCACCCGCAGCTTCCGCCGCTGGAAGATCTCCATGTACTGCAGGAACCCAGTGATTGTCCTGACTTCGCTTTTCACGCAGCTCATGAAGCCCAGCTGTGCGCTGAGAGCCGTCTGGTTCATCTGTCTCTCCAGCTGGCTCTTCTGGGTGACGATAATGTTTCGTACCACTGTGATAGTGAGCCGTATGGCAGCTGCTGCAGAGACGCTGACAGCCGTCACCCCAATGCCTTCCACGACAGCTATGGCGTCTCCCGAGGCATCCCCGATGGGGATCCCAAACACTAGGAGGAGACCACCCACCCCAATAGCTACCATGATCAAAAGGATCACAGCCACCCACAGCGGGAGGAAGAGGAACTTCTTGCTAACCCATTCCTGATCCCCTGGTCTTTCGATGATGCTACATTTCCTGTCTATGGTCCTGTAAATGCTCATGGGTAGGAGACCAAAGTGGCTTTCGATGCCGTCGCACAGTGTGGTAATGAGGCCTGCCCAGAGCTGGTCGCAGCCCGCGTACTCCCAGGCGCTGAAATGGATGAAGACGTGTTTCACGTTCCTTCTCCACTTCTGCTGCTCCGTCAGGACCGGCCGGTAGAAGATCATGAGTAACAGGAGCTTGAGTAGATCCCGGCCAGTGTTGTCACGCTGCATCTTCTGCGTCCGCTGAAATTCCTCCTGGTCTTTCTTCTTCGATTCGTTTTCCATGTTCTCTGAGATAAAAGAGGAAGATATGTTAGGTACCTGGCAGTGCCTTAAATCTCTCCTCCTGAAGGGTCTTCCAGCTTCACAATCCCTCCCTTCTGGGAAGCAATCAAGAATGGGTAGCTCTTGGCAAAGCCATCCTTAGGATTGATGGGATCCTACACCGTTCTATTAAACTGGTGCCCATCTGCCCAACAGCAGCCCAGATGGATGTTGAATTTTTAGCGATGTGATTTTATAACCCTCATCCACACACTAATAAACAAACACATTTTAAACTAAGGTCCTGTCGACTCTCACAGTAAATTCAGCAAACATTTAGCAGAGGTTGGCAAATGCCTGTTAAATGGCTTCATTACCATGTCGTCGATGTTCTGCCAGTAGCTCGAGCAGACTTTGTCACTTGTAAATTAACTAGATCTTCTAGAACTTCTGCTGCTGGAGGAAGCAGAGCCACAGACCATGGATAGGAAGAGGCAGGTGGGTGGAGTGGACATGAAAACCCAGTGCTGCTCCAAATTTTCAGGTCCCCTATGCGATTGCATAATCGGCAAATGAGTACGGGTGGCTCTGGCTCTTTGGAGATGGTTGTCATCCACTAATCCCCATCCCCACAAGGTTCCTTCCCCGTCTTACGTTCCCCGGGGCAGTACTCACCCTTGATTTTGTGTAAGAGCAGGTTTTTGCAATGTCCCCATGGTGCATAAAACCCAGCAGTCACTGGCGTGGGCACAGTGTACAGGGCCTTCGCTAAAGCGAGGCAGTAGATATCCTCCTTGGTCTGGAACCCTGCAACGGGGATGAGGTAAAACACGAAGATTAGCCTCACCGAGCGCATCCGCAGTGGATGCTCAACAGTGTCTCCGCTAATATTTTTCGGTTCAAGGTACTAGGTACAAGGGGAGGGAGCAAACAAATGTCCGAAACCAGACAAGTTTATTTTAGGCTATAAATATTGGGGTGCCTGGCCTTACCCCCTTTGCATGGCCGAAGGGACAACAGAGACTTACTGACTGAATTGCTCCTCGTCCTGGAGCACTTGAGTTGGTGCACGCGTAACCGCAAATCCAGGGCACTAGATCTGTGACTACACGGCTATAAACCTGGCCAAGTGCCTCTGTCACCAGACGGTGTCTGTGGTCGGTCTTTGTGCATAACAGCGAGATCTGCAGCAGGAGCAGGCTGCGTTACCTGCACTGACCACTGATAACACCAGAGCTCCAAGAACAGAAGCACTGAGCCACGCTGCTGAGGCAACCACATCACAGCTCTTAACACTAGGAGCCCGTAAGTACTCCTGTAGACCCTGCTTTCGCTGGCATTAAGCCAAACAGCGTCCACAGAGCCCCCTGGCACTCCTGCGCCCTGCTGTGCAATGCAGAGGGAGAGATGGAGAAGAGAAAGGCCCACGTGTTCCTTTGCCCTGGCCCAGGCTAGCCTATGCCACTTCCCATGGTTCTGTGGGCCAGACTTGCAGGGCGGGGAAAAGAGATGTAGAGGTCATGGTGGGTAATCAGCAGAACATGAGCTCCCATTGTGGCGTTGGGGCTTAAAAAGCTATTGTAATTCTGGGATGTATAAACAGGAAACGCTTGAGCAGGAGTAAAGAGGCTGTCTCGCTTCTGTGATGGATGGGAGGCCCACTGTTCTTTTCTGAACATCCCAGTATTCAGTGACTAAAGGGTTAAACCTAGCTAGCTAGAAAGTGTTGGCAGGGAGCCAGGAGCACCAGTGAGAAGAAAGAGTTCAGATCTGCATTAAAAGGGAATCTGTCTGCTGTTTTTCTTTGTGAGTTTAATCCTGGAGCTGTGGAAGGGGATGGGGGGGGGGGGGGGGATGAATTGAACTGGGCAGGGACATCATGCCTAAAAAAAAGAATACCTGGGCCTAGAATTGGACTGGACCTTGGAAGTGTGGATCCTTGAGTAGATAGAGAATGTTTATTTAGATGCGATCAGGTTATTTTTTTGTTTTGTTGTTTGGTTAAACTCCTCTGTGCTAAATCCATATCCCCTCCTCTCCCCACTATAACTTTAAACTGAATCCCAGGGATGCAATTGTCTGTGTTTTAATCTGTTCTTTTCTCAGTTGCGCTATAACTCCTAGCAGCCAAGTCAGCTTTACAAATGAATACCTTTTTGTTTTCTTAATATAATCACCTATTTTAAGGCTATGATCTGATTTTGTATCCTGGAAAGTAATAGGAGGTCTGTGTATACCTGCCTAAGACTAAGAGGACAGCTATCAGAAATTACAGTTTGTTTTCATTTTTCTTTTTTTCTTTCCAAGTGCTAAATAAAAGGGAATAATGACATCTCTGGATCTGCTGGCAATGCTCCTCCTAATGCAACCTAATATGCCATTAGCCTTCTTGGCTACAAGGGCACACTGTTGACTCATATCCAGCTTCTCATCCACTGTAACCCCCAGGTCCTTTTCTGCAGAACTACTACTTAGCTGGTTGGTCCCAGGCCTGTAACAATGCTTGGGATTCTTCTGTCCCAAGTGCAGGACTCCGCACTTGTCCTTGTTGAACCTCATCAGATTTCTTTTGGCTCTTGTGTAAAAGAGTTTGGGGTACCCTTCTGGAATACGTTCCCAAGTGACTTCTTCCTGCGTTCAAGAAGAAAAAGTTTTTTTCCACTTGGGTAGAGGCAGCAACCCTCCTAAGCTCAGGGAATCTGTGACCTTGGGGAGTTTTGAAGCAGAAGCCCATAGAGACACGGTATTTTAAGGTCTCTTTTGGGCCCACACCTTCTGCACTCCAAGTGCCAGAGTGGGGAACCGACTTAGCCTCTTTATTCGGCACTTGAACTTCTGCTGCTGGAGTTCTGTGCCCAGCTCTGGTGACCAGAATTCCAGATGGATGTTGATAAATTGGAGAGGGGTCATGTCAAGGCTGTTTCCCACTCTGGCACTCCAAGTGCAGAAGGTGGGGGCCCACAAGAGACTTTAAAATACCCTGCCACTGGAGGCTTGTGTTGGTGTTGCTGCCATCATCCAAATGCACAAACCCCTTTGAGAACCAGACAGGCGCATTTCAGAATTCCCTCCTGTGGGGTACCTTCCTTGTCCTTGACACTCCCTCCAGAGAGAGCTTGAAAACCTGTAATTTCTCCTAGAAGTATGGCTTGCTGTCTTAGGCACGTGCATACAGAACCTTCCGCCCTCTAGGATGCAGGAATCAGATCATGGTTTTAAAAATGTGACGTCTATTAACAAAACAAATACACTTGGTGAAACATTACTTAGAATCATAGAACCATAGAGCTGGAAGAGACCTCAGGAGTCATCAAGTCCAGCCCCTGCCCAAGGCAGGACCTATCCCAACTAAATCAACCCATCCAGGGCTTTGTCAAGCCAAGACTTAAAAACCTCTAGGGATGCAGATTCCACCACCTCCCTAGGGAACCCATCTCAGTGTTTCCCTACCCTCCTAGTGAAATAGTTTTTCCTAATATCCAACCTAGACCTTCCCCATTGTAACTTGAGACCATTTCTCCTTGTTCTGCCATCCGTCACTACTGTGAACAGCCTCTCTCCATCCTCTTTGGAACCTCCCTTCAGGAAGTTGAAGGCTGCTATCAAACCCCCCTCGCTCTTCTCTTCTGCAGACTAAACAAACCCAAATCCCTCAGTCTCTCCTCATAGGTCATGCGCTCCAGCCCCCTAATCATTTTGGTCGCCCTCCGCTGGACCCTCTCCAATGCGTCCACATCCTTTCTATAGTGGGGGCCCCAGAACTGGACACAATACGCCAGATGTGGCCTCACCAGAGCCGAATGAAGGGGAATAATCACTTCTCTGGATCTGCTGGCAATGCTCCTCCTAATGCACCCTAATATGCCATTAGGTTTCTTGGCTACAAGGTCACACTGTTGACTCATATCCAGCTTCTCATCCACTGTAACCCCCAGGTCCTTTTCTGCTGAACTGCTACTTAGCCAGTCGGTCCCCAGCCTGAACTATGCTCGGGATTCTTCCATCCCAAGTGCAGGACTCTGCACTTGTCCTTGTTGAACCTCATCAGATTTCTTTTGGCCCAATCCTCTAATCTGTCTAGGTCACTCTGGACCCTATCCCTGCCCTCCAGCATATCTACTGCCCTCCAGCGTATCTACTTGGTTGCTAGGTGTTACAAAGAAACTGAAAAAAGAAAGATTAAAACACAGAAAATCGCTTCCCTGGGATTCAGTTTGAAGAGTTCTAGGGTAAAGGGGGATAGTTACATGTGCTTAGCAAAAAGAAGTCCAACAAACTAAAAAAATAAAGAAAATAACCTAGTAGCGTCTGACTAAAAATTCCCTGTTCTACTCACATCTCTCTTGTTCCAAGATTTAGTCTTTCCCTAGCCAAGAAAGTCGCTGGATTCTGCTTGCCCAGGTTCCTGGCTTAATTCACATCTTCCAGGCATGATCACACAACAACAGGCACATCACTGCTTCCAATTCAAAACCCCAAATTCTGTTTCCATTTTCTTTCCTGGCCTCCTGTCAACTCGCTTCCTGCTTCTCTAGCATTCCTGGAGACTTTCTAGGACCTTTTGTCTATGGTTTCAACCTTTCCAGGCAAGACAGTTAGGGTTAAGTCCCAAGACTTTCAGGCAACCGTCTGCTTTTGACACGACCTGCCTGTTTCTCTTCAGCTAACTCTTGCTTACTTTGGTTCAGGCCTCAGGCCTTACACCAGGCCCATGCTTCAGGCCCATCCTTTCTAGTACAGGATGTAGCCTGGTAACAAAGCCCTGACTGTGGTATCAGGAAACCTGGGTTCTATTCCTGCCTCTCCCACAGGTTGGAGAGGTTATTCCCTGTCTGTAAAATAAGACTAATGATACTAACCTTCACTTTTTAGACCTACACACAGCAACTAGGGATTTTTATTAACTACTCAAATATCGGTGAGCCTGGCTCGCTAGATGAACCATCCGGTTCCTCTTGGAATCATGTTAAATGCTTGATCCCCATGACCAAAGTCTCAGATACTGGGAGAAGTGACACGGGGGAATAAAAGCTGCTGTCTGAGGTAAACTACCTGGCAGGAATCCCCTGGAATGGGAGCCATCGCTACCAGGAGCCCAGGAATAACAAGACTCCAAAAGTCCAGCTGCCAGGCAGTTTGACCATCTCCTTCAGGCCAGTGGCCCAGAATTCCAGGACATCTTTGGGCCTGGGTTTAAAAAGAGGCAGTACCGTGTGCTCAGCCCCTTTTTATCCATCCCCTTTCCCTCCATTGGCACGCAACCCTCAAATGGCCAAAGGTTTCCCTTTCCCTCCCTCCTTGGTTAAACAAGCTGGTTAAACAGCTCGAGGTGATGGAGTGATAAGCACCCACTGACAGAGTCGCTCGGGTTGCAGGGCCAGCGTAAGTCCGCTTTTAAAACTGCCGGCCATAGCTGCAGCTACGGGAGGGGACTCTAGCAAGGGCCTGGAACAAGGAACAGGGCTCCACTCCTGCATGGGATTCGGGCTTCCCCCAGGCAGATGCTCTGTTGCTGCTTTCCTGTCTCTCCCTTCTCCAGGTGGAAGGGGACGGTTAGCCAGTGTTCCCTGCAAGCTGAGCTCTTGGGCGGCCAGCCAGGAGACATTCAAATGCTGCCCAGTTTGCTAGCCGGTAGCATGTGTTTCTAGTGGTGGTGCATGTGGTGTACTGGGTGTAGACATAGATCTTGTTGTTATAGTAACTGCGTTAGGTCACTGGGGGTCAGCCCAGCTGGTTTGGGTTTTTTCTAGCTAGCTCCGTGCTATGCAATAAAATGGACACTTGCAACTACTCAAGCTCTCTGTATTTCCACTGATTTCTTCCCATGCTGTGAAACTCCACGTGACGTAACAGTGCACATCCGTGCATGCCTTGGTGCACATAACAAAATGTATTCCGCACAGGAGTGGGGGAAAAAGTAGAGGCATTATTGCTGCTAGCTCCTTACTGAAACTCAGTGAAAGGCAGGGGAAATGAGAGATCAAGATCCTGAGACTGACAGTCCCCAGGAACAACGGGGAGAGGCTAAAGTCCCAGTTCAGCCTGACTGGCAGAGCAGGGAGCCAGGAGGGAGCCAGGGTCGGCAGAGTGGGACTGAGCTAAGGAGAGAGCAGGGGCCCGCACTGAGCTGGGGAGCAGGGCTGGCCTCGGGGAGGGAGAAGGGGAGGCCGGGGTCAGGATCGGGGGCAGTGCGACTGGCCTCAGGGAGGAAGGGGGTCAGAGGCAGCATGACTGGCCTCGGGGAGGGAGAAGGGGAGGCCGGGGTCAGGATCGGGGGCAGTGCGACTGGCCTCAGGGAGGAAGGGGGGGTCAGGGGCAGCATGACTGGCCTCGGGGAGGGAGAAGGGGGGGCCAGGGTCAGGATCTGGCCCTTCCCCCCCAGAGCTGCTTCCCATCCCCTCTTCCTTCCAGCCAGTTCCTGCCCCCCCCAGCCAGTCCTTCTTCCTCCCTCCCCCCTGCCCAGGATCAAGTGTGTCCGTTTTTTGGGGGGAGGGTCTACCTCGCAACCCTACGAGTCAGACCCGGCGCAGGCACCAAGTGATGGGGACTGCCGGAACTTTGGGAACCTGAGACTGCGGGGTGGGGGTTTGTGGCCCAAAAGGAGGCTGAGAAACCTAAGACAGACAGAGTAGGGGGAGCACCAGAAGGGTGACACAGTCACGGCGACCCTAGAACTCTGTTACAGACCAGCTGGTGGCTGCTGGAAGAGGAGGGAAAAATAGGGGGTAAGGGTCAGAGAGGAAAGGGCTTGTGCTGAGGGGAGGGGGGCAGGTCAGGAGATGAAAGGGGAAGGCACCAAGGGTCAGGGTGTAGGAGAGAGAGAAATGCCAGGGGGCCAAGTGGAGACAATGAGGAAAAGGGCAGGAGGGGAGGTGTCAGTGAGGGGGGGGGGGGACAGGATGATGCTAGGAGAGGAGAGGGGAAGGGCTTTGGGGGCTAGAGGGGAGAAGGGGAGGTGCTGGGAGAAGGCTTGAAAGAAGGGGTGGGCATGAGGAAGGCGGAGATGGAGCAAGGCACGTGTAAAGGCACAGGGGCATGA